>NC_084610.1:11430268-11610268 GCF_033807715.1 Cololabis saira | reverse complement strand
ATTGTTGGTGAATGTCAGGCTGGAGCTTCCAGCTCTCAGTGAGCTGGAGAGGGCTAAAGCTTAGTGCAATGACGAATACACACACACACACACACACGCACACACGTATAGTTTCAGTTCCACTGAAGTGCTGCAGAGAGAGTAGATTTACCCAGAGCTGCAGTCTGGAGAAGCTCCATTACAGGGTGTATATCGCCCTCTGCTGGTAAACTCCGTAAACTGCAGCCATGCAGCTTCATCAATTCAGATTAACTCTATTTTATATTCATGCAGATTTTTTTAAATATATTTTTATTGCCTAACTTTTTTAACTGTTCTTTTTTAACTATTAATAAAAAAAAGAAGCACATTTTTCAGTTCAAACTGTTACAATTAACTTGTTGGTAAGATTAAGAAAAATTTGTGATAAAATAATACATTTTATGTAATCAGCTTTCACAATATAGTCGAAATTTGTGAAATCTTGTCCGTCCATCCACTACTGTTGATAAATGTTCAGGTTGTGAGAGCAGCAGCCCAAACAAAGAGGCCCTGACTACCCACCTCTAGTTTTTTTTCCAGGAGAATACCGAGGTGTCGCCAAACCGGCCCAGGGACATAATCTCTCCAGGATGTCCTGGGTCTTCGCTGGAGGCTCTGCTCAGTTGAAAAATGCCTCACTAGCGACACCTCCAAGGGGCAGCTTATCCTCATCTGGCTCCTCTCATTGTGGATGAGCAATGACCATTCCCCGAGTTCCTCACAAATAGAGGAGCTTCTAACCCAAGGAGAGTCCTTCCACCCTGCAGGGGAAACTCATTTTCAGCCTCTTGTATCAGCAATCTCACTCTTTCAGTCATTACCGGCAGATTGTGACCATAGTTGACAATAGGAGCCAAGAGTCATGCCTTTTAAGCTCAGCTCTCCCTTCTCCAGAACAGACCAGTACGGAGTCCACATTACTAAAGCTCCATGGTTCCTTCACTTGTGAACAAGAACCTCTAAATACGTGACCAACACCACATCCCTCATTTGTTTTGGCAAAAACTTGTGGAAAAATAGGTACATGCATATCTCCGACCCTCAGAGGTGTCAAGTAACGAAGTACAACGAAGTAATTTTTTTTCAGACGACTTTTTACTTTTACTCCTTACATTTTCACGCAATTATCTGTACTTTTTACTCCTTACATTTTAAAAACAGCCCCGTTACTCTATTTCATTTCGGCCTTTAAAAAAAAACAACTATCCAGTTAAATTGTGAATTTGGTTGTGGTTGTGGCACAATGAAGGATGTTCTTGTCCAGTTTTGTTCTTACATCCGTTCCCTCAGATTCCTGCAACTAAACTTGGATGTACATTCCAATAAAGGTTAGGATAAATGATAACATGCCTCTGAAGTTTGACTTTTTGCACCATTACAATACTTATAGGCAACTAGTCATCATATCTCCTGCTCTCTGAAACACATGTTAATGCTCAATAGTACACATATATGCTTCTTTAATATATTTGCATTCATTTTCAATGGCTTTTGTCCTTAATGGCATTTTTCCCCCTTACATTACTTTTACTTTTATACTTTAAGTAGTTTTGAAACCAGTACTTTTATACTTTTAGTTGAGTAAAAAACTTGAGTTGATACTTCAACTTCTACAGGAGTATTTTTAAACTCTAGTATCTATACTTCTACCTGAGTAATGAATGTGAATACTTTTGACACCTCTGCCGATCCTTTATCACACCCTTAGAAAAGCTATTCACTCTGTTGAAGCTCTGAAGTTACCATAGTAGATTACTTTAGGCATTTTAAGTCTTAAACTTGTTGTGAATCAACACAGTGAGGACCAATCAACATATTTTAGAAGTACTGGTTTATCAAGAATGTATATTCAAAGAAAACCTCTCTATATTTATATTGGTGCACCAATGAATTAGAACATTTAACGGATGCAACACCACAGCACAGCTGTCAGGGAAAGTCAGACCCCCAAAACTCACTGACCAGCCTACAACGGCATTTATCAGAGAGGTGCAGAAAGAACTGTAAAACCCCACAGCAGAAATTGGAGTGTCAGTCTATACAACCACTTTGAGTTAGAAAGAAAAAAGTAAGAAGAAAAAGAACCGAAGACTCACAGAAACACTCATGGCATACAGGAGAAGATAGGCTCTTGTCAAATCAGAGTTTGTCTTTTTTAACTGCAATTTTTGAGATGTTTAATCTAGATTTTATGAAAAGGCTTCGTCCATGATCAGACTTCAGATTGAAAAATGTGTAATATGACTTAGAAGACTACAGTTCACCAGCTGAACTCATGCAGCTCATAAACCTCTTGAGATATAACCCTAAAGACTTGCAGCTGAACTTCATGGGGTAAATACGGATTTCTTTGTTCTGTTAAAGTTTGAGTGGTATTTCAGGTCGGACCCAGGAACTAGCAGAAGGCAAGTGGTGTATTTACCAAGTATTTTTTTTTTTACAAAAAAGAAAGGAATTGATGTCCTCAGCATGACTCGGAGTGGACTTCTCTGAAGAATTAGCTTAAGTCTTCTGAGAACTGGACAAAACATAAAGCATTTAATGAAACTGGTAACCTGGCTGGAGTTGCACTGCAATAAACAGCAATTTGGTGAGAGTAGAATCAGCAATCAGCACCCTGGACAGCGCAAACACACAAAACCTCCGACCCTGACAGTATATTTCTTTTTTCAAAGATTGAAAATATTTATACCATCAAAGTCATAGGCATGTTGCATTACTAAAATCATAAACTCCCAAAATCAGTTGTATTCCAAGTTTAACTTCTTCAGAGTAGGAAAAACCCTGAAGGTGGTGAATACATTTGGCAAGTGCTTTACACTGGAGGAGCAGCTGCTTTTCTTTAGGAGGTGAAAACAGTAATCAATCAGTCAGTCAGGTGTTAGGTGGTTCCATGTCCTATTGTCCTCAGGGGAAAAATAAACTGTACACTTTCAGTCTTTCTATAAGAGGTTTCAGGAACTTCAGTAACTGAAAATGATGCTCTGTTGGGTTCCATATCAAATGTCTGACTTTTTCAATGAGGAATATTTTATTAATTTGCCTTCAAATGTCCTTAGTTGCTTCGCAGGACATTTGGTCATTTTCCATCCTCCCTGTTTTGTAGCATTTGTCTGATTTGAGAGCAGCGTTGAGCCTTTTACACCTCTGAATTCATGTTACTTCTGTCAGCAGTCACATCATCGATAAACACTAGTTAGCCCATTGTATTGGCAGCCATAGCTGCCCATCCCATAATACTGCCTCCACCATGTTCATCATATCATGTGCTATGCTTTCGGATGATGAGCTGCTTAATTCTTTCCTCATGCTTTTCTTTCCCCATCAGTCTGGAACAACTTCAGTTTAACGATGGCCTCCTTCTGCAGAGCACTTGACACCATGATAACTTTTTCCATCGTTTTATGTAGTTTATGACCTTAACAGATAGTTGTAGAGAGCCATTTCTCCTCAGGGAGAACAATGAGTTCTGGAACAGATGATTCACAATTTTGCGACTACATTCTTTAAACCTGATGTCAAACCTGAGAGAAACGATGTATTCATATAACCTTGACGTTAGAAAAGACTTCCAGTTTGAAGAACAGCAAAGTCAGTTGATAGTTGTTATTTTATAACACTCCAAAATGGCCATCTGGAAGTAAAAAGAAAATTTAAAATCAGTGAACATGAAACTCTTGCTTTTAAATCACTCATTCAGGTATGTTTGTAGAGCTTTAATCTCACATCAATTTACTCGTTGCCCTCGATAAATCATGGATTTTTCAATGGGTCTGTCAAGCCGTTCCTGCGGTTCTTGTAAAATACGTCTGTGTGTAGCATTCATAAACCTGAGCTTCACATTAGTATTCTCAGAATTAAAAAACACTTTTCAGATATTCAAGGCTTTATTTAACACTCCATTAGGCAGTGGGAAAGAAAAAAGGTTTATAGAGACGGCAGAGACCTTTGCATCAACAAATATAAAAACAAGGGCCACTGAGTCTTCGGCTTATCCATGTCACCCCTCATTTACTCCAGACCTATCAATACATGCTGTGTCTGTAGAGGCATGTAACTAAATGTTCCCCTTGACCTTCATCCATTCTCAGATTGTCAGGTAAAGTGCACCTCTATCAAATCCATTTCTGTTTACTTAATAATGAGGTGTTAATAAGATGCGTGCAACACAACAACACACCAAGCAGTTTGGTCAAACACAGTTGTACAATCAAGAAGGAGCATTTGGTTTTCTTGTTTCCATTACGCTTTTTGGCAAAATAAAAACGAAAGTCTGAATTTGCAATAAAGGTATTATTACTGCAGGAGGTCGGTGTTTCCATTGAACGGTGTTTTTGGAATAAGCGTAATTCTCGTAACTGTCCTGCGTAGGGGTGGGTATTGGGAAGGACGATACGCATCACGATACTTGAGCCACGATACGATACACATTGCGATATCCCGATTATTATATTCTACATAGTTCACCGAAAAATTTAAAAATGCATTACACATCTTAAAATCCAAGTTGTATATATGTACATCAGATGATAGTGATGGATCTTAAAATCCGAGTTGCACATTCATCAGATTATAGTGACAATTCATGGGACAAACTGAGTCAAAACAATGTTTTATTATAACTATACAAGCTAAAGTTACAACTTATTTGTATATGTTTTTCATATTATTTACATCATATGAAATTAACATTAAATTTAGTATGAGGTTGCTTTAATTATGTGGCAAATGATAATAAACACAAGAAAGATGGGTACTAAAACCAAGGACAGGCACAGTGATCAGTCAGTATAGATATAAATCCATAAATAAATAAACCTCTGTCCATTATTTTTCATTTTTTAAGGACAGGCAATTGTGTTATATAAAAAATTAATTATAAAATGAAATAAAACGTGAAATAAAACCTGAGCTCAGTGCAGGGCCCTCCCAGGGTTGGTAGAGAGTGGCAATGCCCAGGACTGTCACTTAGGTAGGAGCACTGGGTGATAGAATGGGGAAAAAAATCGGGGATAAAAAAAAAATTTAAATAAAAAAAAAAAAATCGATATTCAAATTTTGAATATCGATATTGAATCGGCTGGAAAAGTATCGCAATATATTGCCATATCGATATTTTTGCCCACCCTGACTCCTGCGAGACTTCTCTTAAAAAAAAAAAAAAAAATGAAAAAGACGATCCCAACTTTTGAAGAAGATAGACAAAGAATATTTTGTCTTCCTTAACCGCAGTTGGGGAAATAGTCAGATGATGAAGGCAGCGGAAGATCACTCAAATGATTATTCAGAGGAAAGCCCTTATGTAATGAATAATGATTAAGCAGTGTTACAGCACAACTGCATCGTTTTAATGAGGCCAAAAACAGCTGGGAACTACATTTTGATGACTTTAGGTCTGCTATGACACACCCAGGGATGCTGGTGACGTGCAAATGTACAAAAAGTATTTCCATTACACTTTTGCGATAAACTAGATTATCGACACACTGAAATACCACCCTGTGAAAGTGTAAAAAAGTTCTTGTGATATTTGGGAGTTTGCATGAATCAAAGGCGTTTCCGTTACAGGTTTTCTTTTTTCGACATTCGGGTTTTGCGGAACTCTGGTAATGGAAACGCAACTTTTGAGGTGAACCAAGAAGTGCAGTTGCTTGAACGGCCACTAGAGGGCGTCTCAAAAAGTCTTTTGGACTGTATTGACCCCCATTTTAACACAGAATAAACATATTTACAGCCTGGTATAATTATTGGAATGGTATTTTAAGTGACAGTCTATAGTGTTCAATGTCTAGTTGTCACTACTCAGCACCTTTGGTGAACTTGACTTCTGTGCTATCATTAAAGATTCTAAAGAAGACTTGCCTGATCCTGCCTGACCGCCGTAGAGTGACGCAGCGCTGATTTGACACTCACTTTCCGAATTGCAACCACAAAAAGAGAAAGTACAACTGAGCAAAAGATGACTGCAGGCTTGGTTGGAGATTATGATTTCTTGGTTACAGATTCAAGGATTTGGTTCTCAGATTTTAGGTTTTGATTTACTATACATTTGGCATTGATTTGATGCCGTATGCCTTCGTTGACTTTTTCCTGGCACTTCTGAGGCAGGCACTTGAAAGATGACATATTCCAGTATCAAATTAATAAATGTTACCACAAAAGGGCCTCCAGTCTCCATTTTTATTTTTCATTAGTGCAAAAAATGTTTTATTTGAATCAATAGAATGACTTTTAATCTTAGTACTCCATGCATTTTAACATTGAAAAACCCTCACAGGGAGCAATTGTTGATAGCGGTAACTGTCGCCGTTTGATATAGTAATTTACTATAAATAAGAAAACAAGCTTATCGTGGAGAGAGAAAATTGCTATAACCTTTATTTTCACCCTGTTTTACTTATCTTCCTCTGGAATGAAATGACAGCTGTGCCAAGAGAGAAAGTACAACATTGTGGTATGTTAATACCTTTACCTAGAGTGAAGTGTTCTCCCTTAGGACATGATTAGTGGTTGTTCTTATTATTGTACATTTTTGGAGTCTGCTTGAAGGGCTGTGTACATATTTCTGCAGATCTGCATGCACCTACACAATGTGCACCCGACACATAAACATGGAGAATTTTGGGGCTTTTCATTCTCTGCACATATCTATTCCGGTTCCCAGGGGTTCTCCCAAAGCCTGATTAACACCCCGATGCTGATAACGCTTAGTTTGCATGAATCCATGAACGTTGCTGCGTTGTGTCGTGCGGCTGCATTAGTAAATGTATTTTGTCCATCTCGAATTTAATACAGGGGGCAACACACGTCTGGGGATAAAAGATTACTTTGGAGAACATCGATGAAAGAAAGCCCAGAACTATGCTCTGGTGAAAGATTGTTAAAAGAAAATGCAGTATAGAAAAGAAAGCAGCCATTTATCCACAACCCAGTCAAAACCACCGTTGAGCACCTTGAACAATAAAAACAGATCTGCTAAGTAGTGTTGTTTTTGGCCTGTTTCAATTTTAGTTTTAGTTTAGTCTTTGGGTCAAGCTATCAGTTTTTAGTAGTTTTAGTCACGGTCATACTCCTTTTAGTCGTGTCAAGTTTCAGTCGACTAAAAGTCTGAGCATTTTAGTCTTATTTTAGTCAGAATTGTCCCGGACCATTTTAGTCTAGTTTTAGTCAAAGATTGTATTTAGCCAAACCCATTTTAGAATTCAAACAAGGTTATCTTATTATTATATTATTGTTACCTTATAGACTCAAAAATACGTTCATTCCAGATACGAATATGTCATCTTTTTCGATTACGCATTCGGTTTTCTTTTCCACGTCTATGTAGCGAAAGTGTATTCAGAGATCGTCTAACCCTAACCCAGAGCAGATCCCCGCGTGGCCGGCCATCGGTCCCTTCCTCTATGTAACTTTGTTTTTAATGTACGTGAACCTAGAGCTCTGCGTTAACGGCATCAGCCTCTAACCTGCAGCTGCATCTTCTGGATCTGATTCCTGCTGCAGCGACTGGGATTGAGGACTAACGTCACCCAGCAGCAGAACGAAACCAGAGGAAACTACTGAACACATGGACATTAACGATCTTTGGTAGAACATTTCGTCTTGTCTCATTTTGGTCAACGAAAATGAAGACACATTTTAGCAGAGTTTTCATTTTGTAATCTACATTTTAGTCTCGTTTTTATTCCTCTAAGATATTGCATTATATGTAATTATCGTTATCGTCTAGGGGTGTAACGATACACTAATCTCACGATACGGTACGATACACGATATTGAGGTCACGATAACGATACGATACGATATTATAGCAGTATTTTTTTAACAACCTTGCATGAGGAACATACACTGTATGACTGGAAAAAAATGTCTTATTTGAAAGACACAAAATACAAAACAATGCTGTGCATTTGCCCTATTGTTACAGTTTGTAATGCTTTATAACTGTTTAAGTTTTAAAGAGAAAGCCAGGCCAACCATTTTCCACAAACTGAACTAAAAGTAAATGTCAGGTTTGCATTATGCATCTTCAGTTTCATACAAGTAAAAATATTTTGCCACAAACTGAATAGTTTTCTCATGTATGATCTGACTTTTTTCTTTTCCAGAAATTTAACAACTAAAATTAAATAAATAAATAAAAGTAAATAAATACATTTTTACATCATAAAACAGATTGATTCATGCTCACCTTATAAGGGTAAGAGGAGATTTATTTTTGTTAAGGTTATTTTGGTAATTCAGGGTTTATTATTTTATAAATATATTCTTTATATTCTGATGTAAATCAGGGACTATAATGACACTAGTCAGTTTATCTGTAGTGATTAGTCTGTTTCAGATTGGGCGGAGTGATACGCCACAGTACGGCACTAGGTGCTGTGTTGATGTTCTAAAATCCTACACTGTTGAGCGGACAGTAAAGTACACTGGAACTCAGCAGAAGTTGTCCCCGTGTTTGTCCTACTCACGACCTGAAAAAGGTTTAATTTAATAAGGTAAGGTTTAACTCTACACCAGACTTAAAAGTTCAGAGCTCAAAACCCCCCCAAGAGTCCTGTGATCGGGACCGCAAAACAGTACTACTTTCTCTTAGCGGAGTAAGATTTTGGTCCGCGGGTCGAGGCGCGGTCGGCACGCGCGGTCGGATGCGCGTTACTAGTCAACACAATAGATTAATATTAATAATCCAATATCGTGATACAGTTTGTCACCTCCACGACACATTTCGTGACGTTTTTGTATCACGAAATTTCGTGGCACGATATATTGTTACACCCCTATTATCGTCACATGACCAGCATTTTCGTTGCGTCTCCTTTTCCTCAGGTGATAAATGTTCGTGGACGACGATATTTAGTCACAATTTTCGTCGACGAAAGCAACTTTACTAACGATGGAAGGCTGCAGTCGCTTTGGCGGAACTCGGCCAGCGGTTCTATCAGTATAATTTCATACGTCATTTCAGGAGCAACACCTGGAACAAGGACAGATTCAACCAGAATGAATGTAAGCTAATATTAGATTGTCTTGCAGGTTGATATGATCAAAGTTGAGCTAAGATAGTTGAGCATTTCCTATTTGACTACCAGGCTTGAAGGGTTCTGCCCATCTCTGGGTTAACCAAGTCTGAGTGGAGTCAGTTCCTGTCAACATGAGATCCTCCAAAGGCAATAACAAACCAACTCTTTATATAGTATAGTCTCTTTTTTTTTCCCTAG
This sequence comes from Cololabis saira, assembly GCF_033807715.1. Lineage (NCBI taxonomy): Eukaryota > Metazoa > Chordata > Actinopteri > Beloniformes > Belonidae > Cololabis > Cololabis saira. The sequence continues at coordinate 11,601,026 of NC_084610.1, read as the reverse complement.
ATCATAAAAGTGTTATTGATTGCAGTTGTCAAGTGGCAAATCGCCCTATCTGCCTTTCAAAATCATTTAAGGTTCCCCTTTCTGACACTCGGCGCCTTGATGTTTATTAGTCTTGAATCTAAATAAAGGTTGGCTTTGTGTGAAAGGCTTCCAGAGCACGGCAGAGTCTGTCAATGCAGTGACACTAAAAGGATTTTAGGTTTGTCTCGAGAGCACAAACAGTCAGGATAAACTGGATGTCATTGAAACCTGCACCAAAATGTTCCAGTTATTAGCTTGTCAGCTGTTACCAGATGGAACTAAGCTGAGTCAGAGATGATGGATTCAAAGGGTGTATGTGTTTGCTGGCGTGTGTGTGAGTGTTTGTGTAATAAACAGCTCTGACGTGGTGCAGTTACTTCTGTGTGAGTCGGTAAGATGAGAGAGACAACATATCCCCTTGGATCTGCTAACACTCACACACAAAGATACAGAGTCGCACACATCAGGCGACGCAAAATCAAACTCTCGCTCAGACCGGATATGAACAAGATTCAAGGAGTCACCTGGGAGTGTCATTTCTAAGTGTCTCCAGTGGGACTCGCCTCAGGTAATCCATAAGCAATTACTCTGGGGAGACAACAGGCAGGCCTGTCATATCCGCTTTTCTATCTGCGAATGCACTCAGGCAAGAACAAGCCGCGAGCGCGCACGCACCCACCCACACACTCGCGAGCTCGCGCCTCCGTATACGAGGGTGCATCATCCTCTCACCTTTTCTCCTTCCACCTCTCTCCTTCATAGCAAACACATCTAATGCCACATATTCTCTCCCTGCACACACACAAACCTTTTCACTCGTCTTTCATTATCTCTGCTTCTTTTCGCCGAGACTTTGTCTCCCGGGCGCATCCGTACAAAGGCCTTTCAGTCCTAATGAGATCTTCACTCGGGTTTAGTCATTCCTTCTTCTAAAACATGAACTTGACCCTCAGAAGAGCATTTGTAGCTCTTAAACTATACCATTTCACTTAATCAATAAATAGTTGAAATACACCGAGAGAAACAAAAATAGCTCTGTAAGAGAGCAGAACTGATTTTGCTTAATGCATAAAAGTGTCTGCGTCTCTTTTATGTGAAATCCTGTATTTCCATGTGATTTGAAGTTTCATGCATCGACTCATATCGACCTGGTTCTACTTCTGTTATATTAAGACAATAATAGTCACGTTTTTCAAATTAATTTGACCATAAATTTAGTGAGAATATTAAACTAGAGAAATCTAAACTGTTACAATTTTGTTCTTCTTACAAAATATTCCAAAATACAATGGCTGAATATTCAATAGAATACAATTATTAAGTAATTCTGTTGAGTAAATGTTCCTGCGTAGTGCTGATAACCTCCATCAGTCACTTTTTTTTTAAACTGAATGCTGAGAAATTTCTGTTCAGCATTGATAGCTTTACAAAAAGAAAAATGTTTTGAGCTCTTCAACCACTGTCAATGCCAGGACTCTGCAATGAAGAGGCTGAAAATAAAGCAGCCGGGCTGAATTCCTCGCACTGCCAAGGCAACAGTACCAACTACTAAGAGAGGACATGTTCCAGTCTTACAATGGGTGGCAGATGTTCCTTACTCACTTGAAGCAAAACGCATATTAAGATGGAGATGAATAACATTCAAGTACACCAACACTGCATACAAAGTTGTTGGGGTTTTTTTATTAAAAAAAAAGTGAATACAATTTTGCAACACCAGGGACCACATCTCTTCTTAAAAGTCTGATATTATGCAATAATTATTATGCACCAAATCATGAAAAATACAATTCAACTTGTCCCAAATTAGTCCAGTTAATACAAAGCCAATGAAATAACTAACAGTTATTGCAACCGATTAGTTCAAAACTTTCTTCGATACAATCCCCCGTCTTGAGCAAGCACCAGGCGACTGTGGAAAGGAAAAACTCCCCTTTTTAATGGGAAGAAGCCTCTGGCGGACCCAGACTCAGGAAGGGCACCCATCTGCCATGCAAGAGGGGAGAACAGCAACAACAACCAATCTGACCAAGACCACTTTTGATCCAGATCAAACGCCACAATACGAATTTTACTATAACCGCCACTCAGAATTGATCAGACCTTGCAGCCTAAAGCTTGTATTGTCTGTGTGCTGTGGTGAGGAGTTTTGGCCACCCCCTCTCCTGCACAACCTTCCTGGACCAATCGGACACATTATTACTTGTCACATGCCATGGCAACTGAGACGATTGGAGGATGTGTAGTTATGAACCGAATCCCATCTGAGTAGTTAATACTCATACTCTTGTATGAGCAGAAAGGTGTTTTTTGAAAGAAACACAAAACATTGAAGCTCCACTACTTTCTCTTTCACACTTTTTTTATTCATTGCTTCATCAGTTTTTCAGCTCTTCATATGACAGCTGGACAGCATGACATCTGGGCACATTACAGTCTGAGTACAGTTAAAGCATAACATGGGACTTTTAACATTTCATATGACTGCTATGTTCAGGAGGGATGATCTTTACTTGTATTTCAATAAAATGGAGCAGCTGTGATGCCATGATTATGTGAAAAGATTTGAGATTCATTGTCATTTCACGAGTAACCTTGGGTTTTCCCAACCTTTTTACGCAACTTTTGCCATGGCTTTTAGTAACATAATACTTCCCTCTGTATGTCCTGCTTCTACATCTAATTTTTAAGCTGGGTAGAAAGATGGATTGCTGCAAAATCAGTCAAAAACTGACATAAGATATGCTTCATTTTCTCCCTGAGCTACACAAAGGAAATCAACAAAAAAAAAGAGGTTGTCATCGCCAGCTACCTTGCTGCAGAAAAGGTCCCACACTGCCACCTGGCATTTGATGGTGTAAACACAACACTACACGAACAGTTAAGGACTATAAAGTAAAATGTATGCATCTCAGTCAAATCCGCGGCGTTGTAAAGCAGAGCCTCTCCATCCAAACAACCACCACCCTGCAGACGTCTGCATCACCTGACCAAAATGTTCCATCTAGATCCGGAGGTTTGTTGTTTTTCATTTTTTTCGTACTTTCCACTCGTGTGTCTTCTTGTCGAGTCGAACTATAGTTTGCTGCAATGTCCTTTTAAAACGACTGATGGTCAACATTTATCACCTCCAACTCGAGTAAAATATACCACATTGGTTCTGTTGCTAAGTCTGAGCTACATAAAGAGAATAAACAAATGAAACTTGGCACCACAAGCTACAATGCTGCAGAAAACAAACAGCTCCACCTGGTGGTTGGTGGTGGAATTACAGAGCAACGCAAACAATAACGCCAAATGATAAACCCCAGCAGCGAGGGAGGGGCTCTGTGTACGCTACGTGCTTCTCTGCTATGCAGAAGCATAAATCAGGCTTAAATTAATCTATATTTCATTAACTACATAGGTCTTATATGTAAGACAAATGCATAGTTGATATATAGAACCATAAATTACACTTAAGACACTTAATATTCATAAGTGCTTCACATAACCGTCTCTAAAAAGAAATTTAAGATGCACAAATTGTAACTCACGTTTTCCACTTTAAATGTTGACGCAACTTCTGAAAGTAGTCTACTAGGTTTCACCCCGGACATCCGCTAACGGAAACAGAGGTCTACATTTTACACGGGCCTCACACATATACTTGATAGTAATCCTTTCCATGAGATATTTGTGAGTACTCTCAGGACCTTTTATGAATCTGTGCTAGCTTTTGCTAGCTTCTACACTGTGCTCTGCAGGGGAGGAGGCAGCGCGGACAAGGATTGTTTTATTGCTAAAATGTTTTTTATAGTAATTTTTTTTTACCTTTACACTGCTGTAGTAAATTTCCACATAGCGGGATTAATAAGGTATACCGGACTACAAGGCGCTACGTTTTTCACACGCTTTAGAATCCTGCCGCTTTAACAATGACACGGCTAATTTTTACGGGCTAACGAGTAGGGGTGTAACGATTCACTAATCTCACGATATGGTATGATACACGATATTGAGGTCAGGATACCGATACGATATTATAGCAGTATTGTTTTAACAACCTTGAATGAGGAACATACTGTATGACTGGAAAAAAATGTATTTTTTTGAAAGACACAAAATACAAAACAAGGCTGTGTGTTTGCCCTATTGTTACAGTTTGTAATGCTTTATAACTGTTTAAGTTTTAAAGAGAAAGCCAGGCCAACCATTTTCCACAAACTGAACTAAAAGTAAATGTCAGGTATGCATTATGCATCATACAAGTAAAAATATTTTGCCACAAACTGAATAGTTTTTCTCACGTACAGTATGACTTAACTTTTTTCTTTTCCAGAAATGTTATAAAATTAAATAAATAAAGAAAAGTAAATAAATAAACTGAAAAGTCCCAAACTCAAAATGCAACGTGACTGTTATTTATCTTGTGCCAGAGCTCAGAGCTTCAGCCACAAGCTCCCAGCCTGAGGCCGTAAGGTGAACCCCGTTATCGTTTCATCCCACTACACAATCTTTACATCATAAAAAAGATTGATTCATGCTCACCTTATAAGTAAAATTTCGGAGCTCAAAACCCTGCAAGAGTCCCGTAATCGGGACCGCAAAACGGTACCAGTTTCTTCTGAGCGTAGTAAGATTTTGTCCGCGGGTCGAGGTGCGGTCGTCATATGATCCCGCTGCACCAATAGGACGTTACTAGTAAACACAATATATTAATATTAATAACTCAATATCGCGCTACAGTTTTCACCTCCACGACACGTATCGTGACGTTTTTGTATCGCAAAATTTCGTGGCACGATATATTGTTACACCCCTACTAACGACCTCCATGCTCAAACATTTAGCCTTGTCACATCCGACCAATGAAATTAATACGGCTTATATCTGTACAAAATGTGTTTTCTTTTCAAATTTAGTTGGTGCGACTTATATTCAGGTGTGCTCAATAGTCTGGAAATGACAGTAATCATTATAGTTATAGTAATTAATAATCATCATCACTGAGGTCCAACAAACTCTTACTGTGGTATTGAGGTACCACAGGTATTGGTGGTATAGTCGTAGTATGAGGTATTGTCGGTGTAAAGGTTTAAAATTCTTATTTTTGATAGTACAGAGTAGTTTGTTATTCTTCCTTACTAGTTTAGATAACCCTGACCAGAGTACATTCTTTGTAAAAATAAAAGGTCTGCTTTTCTGATAAAAGTAAAGCTCAACTGACTTTTAAAAACAGATTAATCACAGTCACCTCCCCAATAAACCTGCATTGCATTCTGTACCAGAAAAAAAGGTCTGACTTGTTTAGTCAAAATGAGAGGAAATGGTTCACTCAGCTGACACTCCCCCAGTATCCTTCATATTTCATGCTTTCGTCCTTTTTTGTTGCTTGGTTGCTCTGCTCTTTTGTCTCCCTTTTCACATATACATATATAATATAATTTTCCAATTACTTGAGATCACAAAAGCCCTTCCTCATTTGGAGTGCAATTAATTATCATCTCTTAATTAACCAGTAAGGCAGTAAAAACAAGTCTGTTTAAATTTATTTCAGCTTGACAGACGATTTTATGATTGAGAAGTGCAAATTAATTGGATTCTTGACTGGCTGTCTCGATGAAATTGCCACTCTATCGAAGGGAGAGAATTTTAAAGAAGGTAATCTGAAAATGGGAGAAGAGCTCAGAACGTCTGTTTGTTTGTTGCAGTAGAGGAGAACTTGGAGCAAGAAAGAATAGGATGAAAGCATAAGCATTTCTACTGCAACTGAAGGTTTGACTTTTAGCTGACGTTTACAATGAATGCTTTCACCTGTAAATCGATCATTCCTTCAGACTAAATTGTTGTCACAGACCCATTGGCACAGCGACCGGTATAGATTAGAATGCAAAGCTGGAGTTTGCATAGCAAGTTTCTTATTAAGATCAAATGCATTCAAATAGAAATTGGGGAACCGGCTCTAAAACTCGGAAGAGTCAACACAGGCCTTGGCAAGCAGATTTGAAATTCATTTGGAAGGTAACAGCTGTCAAGAGGAGACCAGATAAGCTGCCGCGCTGGACCAGAATCTCATTAATGACCAGGTGTTTGCAAGATTTTGAGAGGAGACCAAAGCTTATGGGAAAAAAGGCTATAGAGCTGTTTTCACAAGCCTCCTGTTGCCAAAGTCAGGAACATCATGCTGTACCAAAAAATGGAAAGAAACATAACTGAAAAATATATTAATCATTAGCAGCAATAAGTGGTGGAATAAGGAGGTGACGCAACTTCTTTCAAAGGTCAAAAAATCAACGCTCGACAACAAAGTCAAGGGACAAAGCGATGTCGAAATTTTTCCTGAGGTTATTCTCAGAAATGCTTTGCCAAGCAAGATCTTGCCAAGTGTGACCTTAACAACTCCACCCCCCCAAGGGTGAAGCAGCCAAAGCCTTGCAGCATTTTCCTAAGAAAGAAATGACCGTTTGAGACCAAGACCAAGCCATGTCACCGCAGCCAAGAATCTGGGACTCTCGGATGTCGCCCAAGTTCCTGGATGCTTGCTGGCAACTGCACACCTCTGCAAGGCATGAAAGGGACTACAAACTCATAAAAACTTCAGTACAATACAACCCTGCCACCTTGTTTAGAATCGTTCAGTAAAATATATCATTCAGTAATTGTTCAGATTTTCAGGGTACTGTGACATCACAGAAACCAGGGGCGCATCCAGAAATGTTTCCTAGGGGGGGCCAGATTCAATTAAATTCTTGGGGTGGACACCAAAACTAAAAGCCATCATTACAGGACTTTATTATACTGTTGTAGTATACAGGCTCAGAAATACTTTTTTTTTTTTTTTTACTTTCCACCTTGTCTGCATAATGGTTAATACCATGTTGGTAAAAACCTATGGTATATATATATATATATATATATATATATATATATATATATATATATATATATATATATATATATATATATATATATATATATATATATATATATCATATATTTATTATATATATATATATATATATATATATATATATATATATATATATATATATATATATATATATATATAAATTATATAAAAAACATGTTTTTGTGTATGTATGTATATATATATATATATATATATATATATATATATATATATATATATATATATATATATATATATATATATTTTTTTTATTATTAGGCTCAGAAATACTTAAAGAAACGCCATATGATATGCATTTTGCCCAAATCATTTGGGATGAAATGCATAACTGACGATAGAATCTATGTGACCGGCAAGTGTTTTTTTTATTGAGGCCAGTGGGGTGGCCAGCAAATTTGTAGGGGGGGCCATGGCCACCCCTGGCCACCCCCTGGTGGCGCCACTGACAGAAACTGATTAGATGGAACTATACAGCGTTCATATCTTTCCTACCCCATAAAACCACATACTTTAAACTGAGTGGCAATGTTGAAAAGGGGGCATTTGTACAGTTTTGATGTGGCTTTGCCAGCCATCCCACTTTATTTCCTCCTCAATACAAAGAATTAGTCTGGTTCCTTCGGACTACCCCTTTGAATTCTGGGGACAGAACTAAGGGACACAGAAAAATATGACCTGGACAGGTCTACAGTCAATCAGAGAACCAAACTAGTGTCAACAAAAGACATCCAAAATAGCTTACAGTGAAGTTGGAATGCCATTATGATCCAAGGTGCGATTGGTGCAGTATCCCCTGTACTGGTGGAAACGGCTGTGAAAGGGTTGGGTACCAGACCCATTTCACGAGAGAGAATTTTGATGAAGTGAATGGATATGGATAGCCAGGCTGGTTTTTCTCATTCAAAATCTTGATCCGAGGGTAAAACAGACAGGCACAAGCATATCTAAAGAAAACTGCCCTAAGGGGTTGATGTCAGCTGTCCAGGTGAAGCAGAATCCTTTGGCCCTCATTTTAACTGTCAGAGCCTATAAGAACCGACCTGGAGAACAACTCCACAAATGATGGATCTGAAATATAACATAAATTGGTTTTAATGCTCTTATTTTATTCTGAAATGTCATCTTAATCTTGGTTAATCTTAATCTTGACATCAAATTCTGCTTCATTAACGGGCTTGGCTAGAAAAATGAGGAATAGCAGTAGCATACGTTTCTGAATATCGATGTAATTCTTTCCATTTTTTATTTATTTGCCTCAAACAGTTAGTCATCTCCCATATTAATCATTTGTGATACTTTTTATTACTTTATTAGTTTCTCAGCAAGGAATTCTGGGCTTTTGGTGTTTAATAGATTTGTTATAATGAAGTAGTCGCCTTCATGAATGCATCAGACACGATTTTTCTGATTGAAGGACATCTTTGGTGTCAAAACATTGCTGCTTTACTGCAAAAACCTGCTTTCATACGTTTATTGTCGAATCCAAAGTGCTCTGTGACGGTATGGGGTTCTATCAGTGTCCCTGACAAAGGTAATTTACACTTCTGCAATGGAAGCATTGATGTGGACAAGTACAAGGACATTTTTACATTAACTGCATTTCAATTATCGTTTCCACAGATGGTCATTCGTGTATTTTTCATCATGTCAATGTAAAACCACAAAGGCATGCCTGTGGAGGAACGGGGCTCAGGTCAAGACTGGCCTAGACTGGCCTTCCTGCTGTCATGACCTGTCCCCTAAAAGAGAATGTTTGCAGAATTTTGGAACAAAAAATTGGATAACAATACCTAAGAAAGAATTGCACTAAATGAGTGAAACATTTTATCTGATGGCATCCTCAATGCCAGAATTTGTATTTCAGCAAACGAAAAATGAAAGACAAAAAGACAAAGCAGCAAAAGCTTTATTATGACAACATTTTTGGAATGTGTTGCAAATTTAAAATGCAGGATGGATACTGAGAACTGAGAGGATGTAGACAGGAAATAACATGAAATATCTTGGTCTGCAAAGAAACAAATGATTGAATACAATATTTTTTTTAAATATGCATTTTCCATATTGTCCCAACTCTTTCTGTTATGGAACGGTATACTTTTGTCCCAAGAGCCAGTTTTGGCAGCTAAGGACAACAACACCAGGATCAATATTCCCACGAAGACCCTACCAAATGCAGTTTTTCCTGACAATATAGTTCTAGAGACCATTTGGCTACACAAAGTCCTCCACATAAAAAGGTGGATATAGGAGTTTCTTCCTTGGAGTTTAGGTGAGACGTTGCTTCTTTGTGCAATGAGAGGAGCCAGGTTGAGCATCAATTTAGCGTGTACCTGGTCGGCTCCCTGGGGAGGTGTTTTGGGCACCTTTAACCAGGAGAAGGCTGCAGGACTGACCATGACATTGAGAGATTTTGTTTCTCTTGGCTGGTTTGAGAACATTTCTCCGGAAAGGCCTGAAGAGGTGGCAGGGGAGAGGGAGGTCTGGCCTTCCTGCTTAGGCTGCTGGTGCCATGACTCAAACTTGGACAAACAGTAGTTAACGGATCGATAGGATGATGTATTGTTTGCCATTTCAAAATTCAACACAGATGGTGAATGCAGTCAAACCTTATATCTTACAATGCAGAGACCAGGCTGGGTTAGAATAATCCCAGAACGACTGATGTTGATCAGTACAAGATGAGTTTCTCATTGAACTGCAATAGAGTTAAAATCAGTAGGTATGAGATGTTAAAAAAGTCTCAAAAAAAGAAAAATTTTGCTCTGCAGAGCTCAACCGCAGTAGAAACATATGCTTTATTTGACATGTGCATTGCAGTAACATGAGAGGACCTTGGGTTTATGTGTATTTGTTTGTGGAGTCTTCCTCAAACAGTAACCACTGCCTGATGGTGTGAAGCTAAGTTGTCATTCCGATGCCATTTAAGATCAATAATTCAGCAACATTTCTGTGTGTGCTGGTGTGCACAATTTCCTGAATCTTAACAGTGACATCTGCTGGACATTTAGAGGACTGATTTCCCTGCATTTAAAAATTGCCTACATGGAGAAATGCAAAGCCACAAAGAGCAGTAAAGTCTTCTGAAAGCAAAATTGATACAGTCAGTAATGGAATAATTAGACCCATGTTCATTACATTTTTTTGTTATTGCTGGATGTTTTACAAAATACGCACCCATTTTCTAGCTCTGTTTTGGAAAGGTTTCCTCATGCCCTTCATCTGTTCCTTGAAAATGAAGCGGTAGCCTGTTTGCTTTAAATGTAAAACTGCCAGCAGGAAGGATCCACTCTTAGACGCCCACTTAATCACCACAAACACACAAATCCATATATTTGGCAAGTACCTATAGAAAATATACACAGCTTTGCCAGGGGCTTCGGGCCTGTGTCTTTGGAGCCCGTCTCTGTGATGTGGTTGTAAGCAGGGGGAGGACGAAAAAAAAAAGATCTCTGCAAACCCTCAAGACTGCCCATACAAGCTCAGTTGCAGCGGTGGAAGAGCAGACGACAACAACACACTGAACCAGCTTGTCTGGCCAGACGCCATGTACAAAACTGGGACAGTGTTTGCCTAAAGGAGAGTGAAGTGGTCTTGTGAAGGACAGTCATTGGTTCAAATTCCCATGAGGAAAAATTGACTCACAGTCTCTCCATCTTTTTAAACTGTTTTGAAGGTGGCCTTCAGGCTGATAAAAAAGAGAGAGGAAAATAAAAGGCCTTGGCTGTTTAGGTTGCTGGACATTGACATTAGTTGCCGTGTGTGAATATAGCAGTACCTCACAGCACACAAGCCAAGGTTGTGTACAAGAATAACACAAGCTCAGCAAAGCCTTCCCTTGATAAAGGTTAATAAAATGTTTGGTGCTCAACCTTTTGCGGGAGACTTTAGCCGAGCAGCAAAATGCGAAGACACATTAAGTTACTCTATTGATTGTTTGAGATGTCAAACAGCTGGGTCTTGTATGAGGCCACAATAGGATCAGCAAACAGTTAATTGTATTAAACCCAAAGGAAAGTGAATATATACAGTATGTATGTAATATATATGAAAGGTGAACTAGTTCTAAACACTGCAGCAGCAGCCTTGAAAGCTAGCATGACTAGCACTAATGTTTCATCAATCCTCTGTATTACAGCTTAAATTAATAAATGTAGTGAAGAAAAGATGTATAGGCCTATGGATGTTTAAAACAGTATTAGCCCATGATTGTTATGTTTCATGAAGCAGGAGCCATGAAAAGTAGCAATGGCTAGCATTAATGAGGTGTTCACGCTAACTTTAACACACCTTTCCCCTGCTTAAAGGGGCTTTCACATAGAACGCGGTTTGCGCCGCGCACACCGCCGGGGTGGGCACAGACTCGGCGCAGAGCAGCGCGCATCGCGTACATATTTGCTGCAAGTTAAAGAAAAAACGTTTTTCCGGTCTGGCGCCGTTTTCCCACTCGTTTGGACGTATAGTACAGCTTGGTTTGCAAAATGTGAAAAATTGTCAAAATTGCAAATCTGTCCCTGCTTCAAAGAAAATACCTGACTTTAGTTCTTCTGAGGAGGAGGTGGAGGAGACGAGCACAGCAGCAAGGAGGGGACGGCTCTATGAAATCCTCATGAGAAGACAGGATTTGGGGGAATACAGGCTTGTTGGGGAGCTACAGCTCCATGATGAGCTTCTACTTCAGGCTGAACAGGGAGCAGTTACAGCCTGTTGGGGAGAGTTGGAGCCTCAGCAGGATCACAACCAACTTCAGGCTTCATCACTGCAACTGAACGCCTGGCCTCCCTTCCTCTCCTATATTTATCTGTCCCTCAAGTCATCCACTGTAAATAGTTAAAAACATATTTTATTAAAAAACCTTTCTGAACTATGTTGTTGTTTTTTTAGCTCATGTCAGTCATCTAGATTTTTAGATATACTGAGTGTACATGTAGAAGTATGTGGTTCAGTTTACAAAAGTATTGACACGTGGTCTTTTCATAACCATATATTGATAAATGATTCAATTGATCCTGATATGAGGCATGGAAATGTTATATTTTATTTTAAACTAACATTTTATTGTTAAAAGAACAAAAGAATATCACATTTCTACCACTTTTAAACACACCTGGTATGTCCAAATTCTGGGAGATTTCTCTCCACTTTTGTCCCTTTTTAATGATGTCCCGATAGGTCTGCAGTCTCATCCCACAGCTCCTCACACAGACTCACAGCCAAGATCATTCTTTCCTCCATGTTGATCGTCTCTGATCTACAACCTGCAAGTTTTTTTTCACCCTCCACCACCTTGTCTCCTATTGGACGCGCCGAGATGTCGTCACAGGGCGCACGGTGAAATTAAAAAAAATTTCAATTCGCAGTGGCAGCCTGCGCCCTTGTCGCCGCGGTAACCCGTCGGCATGCACCCTCTTGCGTCGTTTACCGCCGCGCAAACTCGGCGGAATGCGCCCTCTTGCACGCCGCCGGCGGCAGACCCCTGCGCCCTTGCGCGGCGGCAGCACATACACAATGAATGGGAAAGCCGTCGGCGACCGCCGCTGTGCGCCCTCTATCAGAGCCGACTGGGAGATTTGCGAGGCCCTGTGCGAAATGGCCGGGGGGGGGGCCCTCACGCGCTCGCTACGCTCACGCGCGCAAAATTTTTGGGTTTTTCGGGTCAGATTGGGTGTTTATATGCGCAATTTTAACTCTCCAATTAGCAAAATACTGGATACCTTCCCCTGCCTCATCATCATCTCGACTGCCTCGACGCAGGGCCCCACGGCTGCTTGAGACCTGGTCGGATCGGTGATTCTTGTAACAAATTTATCTAACGAGGCTTTCAGAGAGGCATTAAACTCTTCCATTTTCTTTAGTTTTTTTCTTTTTTCATCCCCTGATGGAAATTTCCTGAATTTATGTCGTTCTCTCGACATTGTGTGACAGTTCCAACTCCACCCGTCTTGATCAGTGCAGCTTGTGTCTGCGCTTGGTCTGACGCAGTTGTATTGAACAACAGACACGCGCATCATTGCACATATATTTATTGATATGCACAGACTAGTAGACATTTAGGTCTGTAATGGAACGGGACTGTTGATATTCATAAGGGAAAAAACGAAGAAAAAAAAATGAAAAAAAGAAAACATTTGAAAAAAAAAAAAAAAAAAAAGAAACGGCCCATAGCGCGAGGCCCCTTGGGGCCCGAGGCCCCGTGCGGTCGCACGGTTCGCACACCCCTTGCGGCGGCCCTGCCCTCTATGTGAAAGCCCCTTAACAAATGCTATGTAATATAAGCTTAAATGAATAAGTGTGGTAAAGGAGAATTATTTTTTTGTATAAAACTAAATTTATAGGTTGTATACTTTATGAAAGTGTAGCTGTGAAAGGCAGTGCTAATGACTAGCATTATTGTTTCTTAGTGAATGCTAATGCTAACGAATCCTATGTGTTGAAGCTTAAATTAATCAATGTTTATGAAATAGTTATTTATAAAGGTAGTAACTTATTTAAATAATGTTTACTTTCATGAAGAAACAGCCAGAAATAGCAGGAATGACTAGCATTGTTTCTAATAGCAAATTGCTAACTTCAATGACCTCAGTTATTTAAGGATGGTGACTGTAAATTAGCTGTCACACTTCCTTTTTTTTCTCACACCGTTCTGTGTTGAGTGAACTTACTTGGCTCGCTCACACCACTCCACCGTGTGAACAACACACACACCGTCAGCTAATCAAGTTAGCAGTCTAGCGATGAACCTCTGGCTTCTCAGAACAATTGCTCCTAAACAAATCAGGAAAAGCCCCTCATGTCCGGAGGAAGTTCACCTCATAAACTCGACAACTTCCTTTTCCACAGGAAATTCATAAACTCGGATGAACCTGTTGTGATGAACTCTTACTGAAAAGTTTTGACAGTGCCTGGATGATTCATCACGTGGAGGGGGTATAAACAGTGCTTTGAACAGCAGCCACTCTGCTATGAAATTGTAGTGAATTCTTTATTAAAACTTCTTTTAATTACTTATATGGTACATGTCAAAGTCTTGATTTAAATTAAGTCTGCTTGTAAAACTTTAAAGTGGCATCTTCATTCACCCACAAGAAGATAGACATCTGTCGTTTTGCTTCATCCTTTTTTGTGAGATTGACATTCCCATATACACATCAAGAGACAAACTTTAACGTGAAAAGGAACTCTTTATTTTCCACTTTTTCATAGACTTATATTAGACAACAGTGAGGCGAGCTCTCATATCTTGTTTTCCATAAAAATGTCCACAGAGACATAACAAATAACACCATGGTCATTAAAGTTCAAATGGAAACATTAAATTAAGCACTACAAACTTGCATCAGATACAATGAAATGATTCAATGTACTGCCTAGACAATAAAGAATTAAAGATCATCTCATTTGTCCTTCTTTACCAATAAATGTATTGAGTAACAAACCTGATCTTGTGAAATACAACCAAATGTTTTTATTTACACAGAGGAGTGCCATTTTTGTCATTGTTGAACAGTATTATGACTAGAACTGCTATAATCAATGACTTAACTGTCCCTTCGGGAGGTTTTTGTTATGTCAATGGTTGAATCTCAAGCTGTTCCATCCCTTTATGCAAAAATCCAAATCAAGACTCAGCCATTGATTAAAGTGAAGAATGAAGTGCTCATCAGTGTGCAACAAGTCTGAGGATGGCACCATGTGCATGGATTTCTTAATGAAGTGAAGCCTGTTTTTATAAAGAAACTGAAATTGTCATATTCTCAGATTGTACTCTGAAGGCAGATTTAAATAAACAGGACTGAAATATAAAGATCGGTCAATTGAAATGACTGTTTTGCAGAAATATATCCCACCCTAATGTGCATTTTGCCCCTTTTTAGTAATAATATGGGGCTAAAACTGTCACCCACATGTCGTATATTACATAAACCTAAAATGAGAAAACAAAATAAACACAAAAAGTCAAACAGAACACAGGACTGTGCCAGTATGTATGAATGTAAATTGCACAAAAATTAGAGTTTTACACTACAAAGCTTCAATAAAGTGTAAACAATGTGCAAAAACAAGGTCTACATTTAAGGGAATCTTGCTTTTAATATTAGCATAATGCTATTTCTCTGTCACTTTTTAAAAAATAATTCAATATTTATTATTAACAGACTAAAGTTTATCTGAACAGACAGCCATGGCTACTTTGGTTCCTTTTTAAAGACCAGGGTAAAGGTAAAGGCGAACAGGATTTGATGCAACAAATTTACAAAATATATAGTCTGCAGTTCTGCTCTTTCCAGCAACCATGATTGTTTTTATGTGTATGCACTGTGAATGGTTTGAGGGGTTTTCAAAGTGCCATATCTGATGAGGTGGTGTAAAAAGAAAGAGAAAATTAAAAACTGATTTGTGGCTATTTTCCAAGATGCTGTTGTACAAGTATGTCCACCAAAGTACCTTAAACGAGGAATATCTAGCCCAGAACTGTCCGTTAGCCCTGACATAACTCCAGCTTGTGGTCATCCATTGAGAGTTGGTTGTTACTGAGACTTTAAGTTTAATACAACATTAAACACCATGATTTAAGAGACCATATTAAACTGATATTTGCCATTGCTAATCTTGAAACTAACACCCCAAGCATTTGTTCTTGAAAGCTGCACTGGGTTAGCCTGGCCTGCCATCCTAATTCTTTCCCTCTGCAATACCAAGAATTATCCCGGTTCTGTGGTTTTGACTTTGATTTGCAGGGGACATCACCAATGGACATTCAAGTAAATATCTCTTGGACACCGCTGGATTGGTATACAACCAATCAGAGACCAATCATTGTTGTTTTAAATAGTGGTTCTTGGACTTTCCTGTATGAGTCACTTTTTAAAGCCCTCCTCCACCACATTGGGATTGGTTCACTATGTTCTCTACCAATGAGAATTTTCAAAGTGAATGGGTAGGGCTGGTCAGGCTAGCACGAGAAAACGTTTTCAGAAACACAAAAGATTTGTACAGGGCAATTCAGCTGCTTATTTCTAGCGAATGGTCTTTGCTTTTTACAGAGGTGCTCAACAGCGGTTTTATCACTGTCCCTTAATGCAAATGTGCACAAGCACAGAATTTAGAATAATGGCTTATCAAAGGACGACTTTCTCCTCTGTTTCTTGATCCGAGCATAAGCTTTTTCGTATCTCCTGCCTAGTGCAGCTTTAAGATAATGAGCTGATGCTGATTCATCCTTGTGGCTATCAGTTGTTGGGTTCCAGCCCCTCTAGGTGGTCAGGGATGGGAAGACCAGTGAGGATGGTCAGACACTTATTCCACACATTGAATACAGGACACACAGGCTGGACAAAAGAGACGTGAAACGTGTGTAGGTGCTGGGAGCCCACGGCATCGTAGAAGGTCACGTATCCCGCATCGTAATCCAGCAGGACCCCGACGCGACGCAGGTGGGGCGAAGGCTCGATAGCCAGCTCCTTGCTGTTGTGGCGAACCACCCAGGAATTGTTGCAACGGCAGAGTACCCAGGATGCTGAGTTCTTGCCGATCCACTCGTGCTTTGGGGCTGATTTGTAGGCTATGCCAATAGCATACCTGTGGAGAGGGAAACTCATTAATCATAGGATAATTTGCTTGAAAAAGACTTTGTCAATTACCAAAAGAAACCGATGGTTCGTACCATGTGCTCCCTCCAATCAGAGCTTCCCAGTAGTGACGTCCGCTGTCTATGTAGACATTTCCCACAACGCCATAGCTGCTCTGGCTGGAGAAACGGTCCTGGTTGTGGCCTTTTTTGGAAGTGGTCTCATCTCGCTCCACGGTGAGGTTGTCGTGGGACACCTTTAGCTTCTTGTGTGCAGATTTGGGGTCCAGTTTGAATGGCTGGCCTGGTTAAAAGCAGATTTTATTTCCCTCATTACATTTCATTTTTACAGATTAATGAACAGTTAATTATCAGTTTTTGTTTCTCTTACTGTTGGTCTTCAGAGTCCCTGGTTCACTGCTCCTGCTTCCCGCTTGGTTAATGGCCTTGACA
This sequence comes from Cololabis saira, assembly GCF_033807715.1. NCBI lineage: Eukaryota > Metazoa > Chordata > Actinopteri > Beloniformes > Belonidae > Cololabis > Cololabis saira. The sequence continues at coordinate 11,584,071 of NC_084610.1, read as the reverse complement.
ACGAAGATATACTTTGTGCCACTTTGCAGACCGTGTACCGTGTAGTGGTTTTGTTTAATGTTGGGAACAATCATCCAACTGTCCAATGAGTTACATAGACCTGGAAGTGGAGGAGAAGTTGTTAAACAGTTATCTATGCAAGCTTACATATTGTAAAGGGCCGTATCTAAAAAAAAAACCTGCAAACCTATGCTAATAAAGAAGATAAGCGTAACTTACAGTAGGGCTAACACAAAGAGGGTTTGCTTTAATATAACCTGAGAGGAGTGAAGTAAAGCAGTGTGACATAGTGCTCTATTCTTAAAAGGTTATGTGTGAGTGTGTAGCAGATGGAAAAGGTGAGAAAAGGGATCAGAAGAGCTTTTCACACCTTGGTGACTTCATACCAGCACAACCCTGTCTGCTGCGTGTGTTGTGATTTGTTTGAGGGCACCTAGGGTCTTCACTGCCTCTAAAGGTGAGCATGTGGGTAAACATTAAGATCAAATATTGTGTTCTGTGCTTTGAGGATCTCCCGCCTTCCTGTCTTAACCCATTATGTCCAAATGTGACTTTTGCATGTTTCTACCTTCCAGACTTGGACCAACATGCACACATGACCTACAGTAAACTCAAAAATATATATATTAATAAGCGTGAGTCAAGTCAGTATTTTACAATAGAAGCATATTTAATCTCATTAATATGTTTCTGGTTATATTGGAATGGGATTCTTGCTTCCATAGATTCAGTTGTGGGACAGCAGTGTTGCAAGAGAGATGGTCATATTCTAAAACGCGGAACTCCATTACCAATCAGGACATGCTGACCAAGTCTGAAAGTTGAATAGGGTTAATTTAATGGTATTTAAAGATCTGTCTGAATGGTCACATTGTCTCTCTCTTGCTGTGTCCCCAATGTGTTAACAGTACAAGTTATGGCGTACCTCAAGAGTCCATATTGGGTCCCATTTTCTTTATTTCACATGCTTCCCCAGGGTTCAATTTTTAAAAAGCATTTTTTTTGTTTGTTTTGATGATGAGCTACTGAACTGTATGCCCATACATACAAACAACCAGACCTGAATTTTAGCTCTGCAGAACTGTTTTGCACATTTGCCCTCAGACGGAGAGAAACGTGTGAACAAAAACAACCCAACTATATGCTTAGAATGGTGCAGTCTACCGATTACATTCTTACTCCCACCTGGATGCAAACCTTGAAACCTTGACTTGACTTTTGGGTGAATTCAGATATGACAAATGCATTAGCTATATTATTGTGACTTTTGATCAGGAACAAGCCCACATGCTTCAACAAGACTTTGAGTAATTAACACCTTCACCAGTTCTCATTTAGAATGTTGTAGTCCTGTGGTATCTTGGTTTTCAATTATCACTTAATTACCTCGAGGCTTTACAAAATGCATCAGACCATCTTCTGAAACAACACAAATGTGTGTCTGCACCGGTCCCCCAAGAATGCTTCCCAGTCCATTTTTAAATCGAGTTAAAAGTTTATAACTAGTTTTTATGAGTTTTAAAAGCCTGGCAACACCATATTTGTGTGTGTGTGTTTGTTTCTCTAGGATTTTATTGTGCAGACACAACCCTTTCATTTAGTTAATTCTATTCTTTTTCTTTTTGATGATTTTCTATTGATTTTTTTAAGTTATATTCATTACAAATGTTATTGGTTGTTAAGTATATACACTCACTTACCTACACCTGGTATACCTAATAAAGTGGTGAGTGTATCTGGGTCAAGCAAAGTTGTTTAAAATGTGCCATAGACATACATTTTTACTTTCCTAAATAAAGACTGATGTCATGCCAGGGTTTGTTTATATAACTTATTGTATTTCCACTTGCTGTGAGGCGCTCTTTTGAATACCAGGCCATTACATTCTACTTCAGGGCCATGCTTTAATGAACTCACTACAGGATAAGCCTCTACAGTTATATTCTACTGTACTAAACCAGATGCAGAAACATTTTCTTTTTTCAGTTCAAAGAGTTCCAAATAATTTTTTATCATCATAGTGACTCATGAAACCAACTGCATTTCAATTAATAAAATAAACGCACCACTAAATGTGTTTTGTAGCAGCTTTTGACACAAGACGTTTTTGTTAATACGTTGCTCTGTTCAAATATCCAGCATAGGTTCAGCTTCTAACTCCTTAACTTCTTTCATAGTGTTGTTTTTCCACCATTATTTTATTCTGATGAAACAAAAGCTAACTATTGTACAATTCCAGCAGTGGCTGGTAATGATCCTAGCATGAAAGATCTGTGAGCCAATACGTTCTTCTGATATCTGGGCTTTGGGTATCGGCTCATACTGAATGTTGATCCAATATCAATGTTATTAAAAAAAAAAAAAAAAGTATTGGTCTTTTTAGATAATATATGACACTAATCTTGTATGAGTCTCAGTGTTAATACTGCCATTGTTGTATAGCTTAGATAAGAGAAACACTCTTACTAAAGCATGAATAAGCAAATGCTAACAGTGACTATCGCAGAACACCTCCACCCAGACTTAACGAAGACATGAGCGACATGTTGGAGGTATAAATGTCCATTGTTAAGCACAACTTTGAGCTTACATGCACATGTTCAGTCACAGTCACATCAAATTTGGGGAGATGTTTCAGAGATGTGGGTGGAAAACCCAAATTTTGCAACGACCAACAGTGTCAATAATGAATTATTATACAATATTCTTGATTGTAACTTTTGCTTTCTGGCTTCCTTTGAGGAATTGTGAAAAGCACGAGGGCCAGGGTTGGGTGAACAAGGGTTACAGCGTCTATTTGAACAGAAAGAGATGGAAGGTTGGTAGAAGAGGTGAATAAAGTGTCACACAACGGTGATGAATGCTGCTTCTTAACATGCTTTTAAACAGAGATGCCATGAAAAGAGAATGACAAAAGGTGTAACCTTGTGAAAGTTGAAAGAAAGAACATGTCCTTTTATTACAGAGTTCAAAGAGAAACAGGAACAGAGAAAGAGAAGAATTAAAGGAGAGGAGAGGATTTTTTTTTTCTTTTGCTGAGAAGTATTTGAGTTGGAAAAAAAACTTCAACAAAGAATACATGAAAGACAGAGAGGAGGCAGCTTGATTGAAAGGGAGCAGAAGAGCTCGTCTTCATGTGCTTTGACCCCATTTTCTTCCTTGTAGCTGCTGTTCACTGGAGTGTGCTTGAGATTTTCTGTGTCTTGTGTGTAGTTCAGAAAAACGTGCATACTGTGCCGCTGTCGTTTTTACAAGGCAGAGTGTCACTACCTGCATGTCTGGGATGCTGACCTGTCTTCTAGCTGTCGCCTAATACCTCTCAATCCGTCATCCCTGCTTAAACCTGTTTGCTCGCAAGTGTAGATGAAAGAATTAAGATATCCATTAAAGTATAATCTGTTACACGTTCCTTTGATCTACAGAAGCCGGGAATATGACAAGGAATTTTTAAGCTTTTTGAATTTCAGAAATGTGGACCAGAAAACCTTTTTTTCTTCAATTATTAGTCACTTTCACTAAATATTTTTCACAGTTGGAGCCACTTTCATCTTTATAAAATATGTACATTTTGCCTTAAAGGTCAGGTAAGTGAATGTGACACTTTTTGTCACATTTGGTGAGCATCTCCCCACCATTCACTAGCTGCCCATCTCTTGAGTGCACTGTGCAAGCCACAAATAATGTGTGAAGACACATTGCTTCTCCATTTCGTTGAGTTTTACATATTATGCCTTTGATAGCATCGTGGGTATGTATCAATTTGTTTTGTCGTTATCTACAATTGCAGATCATTATTTTTGACATGCTTTGATGTTTGATTCTAAAATTTACTAAATAATTACAACTCTGTCACTGGCCACTGCAAGTCCAAGTGAGCGTCATAACAAGTAGGAAGTCGATTACATGTAAGGGTATGATTTCATATATGACATTTGAAGTTAAAAAAGGATAATAAATACATACATCCTGTCACAGTTAAAAAACAGGTATTCATATTGAAGATTAAGTTGGTACATATTGTGGATTTTTTGTATGTTAAAAGCAAGTCGAGGTATCAATATTTTTGCATGTCTGTCCTAGTTTTACCTTTCCTCGCAATGTCAATAAACCTGTGGACAAAGAGACAAATGTCTTCAGAGTGTTGATGTCAGGAAGGAGTTTATCTGACTAGCGTAGTTATGGGTACACAGGGTTTATTATAGATTTGCTGTGTTGCATGAATGTAAACAGCAAATTCAACAGCTTTTTCAAAGAAAAGACCCATTGCCACCTCTCATGAAACCTCATTCCTCCACCTGCTGTCCTGACAGATAGGCAGGGAGGGATCATAAAGAAGCTTTTCTGCCATGGTTTTAGTGCTGAACGAAATGATCAAATACTCCATTCTTATAATAGAGTAATGGATTTAAGGAGAAACTTCCTAAAGGCAGTGATGTAGAGCATCAATCAGTGCAGTTACAGGCACATCTGAATCAAGCTATTGGCAACAATCTAGCTAAGGATTGAACTGGAGGTTCAGAGAAATCCAAGTATACATGCACGAGAAGACAATCGATTATTGAGCGAGGTGCATTTGACTCCCCGACACTAGGTGGCGCCAATCACACTTTTGAGTTGGCGTTCTTCCGGTTCTTTCTATGTTGTTTGTCTTCTTCTTCTACTACTACTGTGTTGATATTCTGGCTTTCGCGGTGTCGTCACTTCCAAAAGGGGGAGTCCCGGGGCAGTCGGTGCTCGGCTAAGCGTGGGTTGCATATACATGCCGGTATAATTCGGATTATTAGGACACATTATCTCGCACTTAAAGCTCGATCTCAAGAGCTTCAGTTTGGTTCGACTGCAGCCCGTCTAAGGTGTAAACATGGCTTTTAAAAATGTGATATCGGTCGGATTAAGGCAACAATTCGAATTTCTGTGTATAGTATGATTGGATAATACATGTTCATTGGATCTTTTCGTTTGGATTATGTTGGGCAAGACTTTCTATGTTGGGTCAATTGCCTTTCGGAGATGCTTTGCATAGGCGTTAAACCTCGCCTTTTTGCTTTCCATAGAAGATGAATGGCATCTTTGAGAAGCCAGGGATTCTAGGGGACACCAGCTGTATCTGTGTCAGGGCAACTTGCCCCCCAAAACCATAACAAACATTCCAGAGAACCAATTCTGAGGTCCACAAAATGACTCCCTCTGCTCCATGGAAGTAACGAAGAGAATTGGTCGGATTTGCTGATGTTTAAGTGCAAATATGAACAGACATAACAACTATCTTGTCCTTTATAAGTTATTTATCCTTTTTTTTTTAACAAAATCGATTGATTTTGGCAGATTTAAAAGAGTTCTAAAATTGTAATCTACAAAATGTTCTGTCTGTCGGTATTTACATTTTTGGAAACCTTAGTAAAACACCTATTTTTAGTTAATTCCATTTTTCTATGATGGCTAGAAGGACTTAGAAGTGTGTGAGTCTATGTCTCTGTGTTCAACTATAACTATGCAAGGACTCCAAAGTTTCCCCCACAATGGCTCTAAAGGCATGATAAGGGTCTGAAGTACCTTAAACACTTACGAGAGTTCTTTGCACAGCCACAACTAGAGCTGCAACTCCTGAGTGTGCTGGTGAAGAGGCCTCTTTAATGTACCTGCTCCCTCCAGGGGAACATTTCTCATTTTTAGAACCTCTTGTTGACAAGGTCTCTTCCATCATTCCTCATACATTCTTTTACGTTTTGCAAATACCCTTGAATAGTATACACCTTCTTTCTGATGTGGAATAGACTGAATAGAGTGTTTTTTTTTTTTTTTTTTTAAATCTACTTACTGGCAATGTTGGACTGGCCGGTGAAGATGGCGTACTGGAGCTCATAGGACACCACGGTGAATTCATCATCAGATGTCCAGTGGACACTGATGGTATCGTAAGAAGCCGTGCACAGCTCTTCCCTTATGCACGGAGCACTTGGAGCTAATAATAAAAAATGAAGACAGAAAACATTATCTGCTGGCTTGATGCCAAAGTTGCAATTTAAATTCAAAATATCCAAAACTACAAATAACAAATAAATATCCGCCCCCCTTAGATGGAAGATATTTGAAGCCCTTTCCAGAAGAGTGGTTGGCTGAGCAATAAAAGCAATTTAAGAGGAAAATAAAAAAGCAGATTATTTAAACATTCCAGGAAAAGCATGAAAAAAAATCCTTTTAGTGGAAATAGATTGGTTGTTAATTAACCAAGGACACTAGATTAATTCAGGGCTGTTGTGGCTGTTTTCACTCGACAGGGAATTAAATAAAATACATCCTTTTTTGTATTCAGTCCATGAACCGTCTTGTAGGGGGGGAAAATGAACCGAGCAAAGAAACAAAGACTCAAAGGCCCTGGGTAACCGATTGTAAAGCCACTTCCTATCTATTTCTTTGGCTGTGACTTGCTCCCACTCCTGAGCCCTCTGTCATGAGTGGCTGCACAGAGTGCAGTGATTCAGACTGATTCACTGGCTGAAAAGGCCCTCCAGCGAAGCCCTCATGCATCACAGAGAATAAGCATGAGACAGCCATATTCCCCAAACCTTCAAAACCACAACATGATGCCTTCTTTCCCTCCTTCCCCTGGTGTTCCCATAATTCACAAGTGACATTTTGGATGGGTCCTTGCAAATGAGACATAGAAATTCTAGATTGAACAGGTTCTGGCTTGAGAGTTGTGAGAAAAGGAAAAATGCAAGTTTTTAAAGCTGCAGTAGCGAGCAAGGAACAAAAAGAAAGGACTATAGATATTGTAAAACTACTATTTGATCTGTTACTTTAATCTTACATAAAATAAGCACCAATAGATAACGATGCTTATGAACTGAATAGGGCTGGGCGATATGGACCAAAAGTCATATCTCGATATTTTCTAGCTAAATGGCGATACTCGATATATATCTCGATATTTTTTCTGTGCCTTAATTGGGGTTTCCTCCAAAGCATTATAGCATAGCATCTCTGTTAGCTTCATTTATTTCTGAGGCAAACCCTTAAAAAAACAGTCAGTTTTAATACAATGCCTCGTGCCAAATGTCACACAGGTTCCTTTATTAACAGAGGTCTGCACAATATCAACATGTATAAAACAAATGAAATAAAAATAAACTGCCTGCATATATAAAATGAAAATGCTTCTTGAATAAAATAAAACAAATATCCCTTTCCTGCATAACAATTAATACAATGTAGACAGTAACAGGCAGACTTTTCCACTGAGGTTGACAGTTGTGCAAATAACAAAACATTTGTGCAAATTTCAAATAAAACATTCAAGTCAATTTGTCACAAAATAAGCTATATAAAAATCATAAAAAAATAAAAATAAAAAAATACATTTTTTTTAAAATCGATATAAACGATATTGTCTCGTACTATATCGCGTTTGAAAGTATATCGATATATATTAAAATCTCGATATATCTCCCAGCCCTAGAACTGAAATAGCTATTCAGTAAAGGGTTCTATTTTAAACAGAGATGTAAAAAAATGACGATTTACCAGTGAGATAATCCAGACTTTCCAACAACTTCTTTTCTCTGGTGAAGTCCAGGGCAACGGTGTCGAAGGTGTCTGTCAGGTGTATCTCAGGGATCAGTACCTGGGTTGACGCAGTTGCCATGGAAACCCTAGATGATTAAGAGCAAATGTCTTTCAGGATTCAGAAATGCACTTAAATCAGACCAATCTGTCTCATGACTTTGACGGACAGAACTTCTATGCAGTTCAGTATGTGCTATCATCTTTTTTATTTTTACTGCTGATGTGAACTTGTTGGCCTCATTGAGCAGTGCAAACCAGCTTTTACTGGGGGGGGGGGGGGGGGGTCGTAGCCAAGCATGAAGAATCGGGATTGGGTCTTGGAACCGCCAGAGTCATGAAAAATAAATGGAATGGGGATGAGTTGTTGCCTCAAGTGGAGAGTTTTGTGACCAAAGGATGGAGATCGGTGCACTGATGTGGACGCTTTGCTGATGATGTTGATATGAGTCATTGGGCTGGCTGATCAAGCTCTGCTCTTCCTTTCACCCTCGAACCATGAGCTGTGGGTAACAACCAAAACAATTTGACGGCAAATAATTGCAGACAGAAGCCGAGGATATCCACTTCCTCAAAATGGTGTCTGGGCTTAGCTGTGGAGGGGGAGAGCGTGGGAAGCCCCGTCTTTCTGAAAGTGCATCCTCCAAATCAAAATGATGTGGTTTTGACATCTGGATAAGAGACCTCGATGACTTCGAACATGTCCAATGGGGAAAAGAACCTGGGCCAGAACTAAGACTCGGCTCTGAAACCATGCAGATTAAATCCTTGTTAAATCACAACTGCTGTTTAAAGGACGAAGGAATTATTTATTTTTTATTATCCCTTTCTTTGTTCCTTCTGGGAAAACACATTGGGCACCAGATTGCGCTCTCAATTACCAAATGAATTACTTAGAAAAGCTGATACAGGTTGAGGGATAAGATTCGTCTAAATAGATTAAATCCACCTCTACATGTCTACGTGTCTCAAATCTGTTTTCAAACTGATTATCGTCATATGTTTCTGCATGCTCTCCCTTGAGCTAGGCAACACTGTGCTGTATTGAATATTTCTGACATATGTAGGCTGTGTCTGACCTCTCGTTGATGCACTTGGCCGTCTGCAGGAATCGAGCGTGATCCGTTTCCTTCAGCGTCTGGTCAGCCTGTGTGATGAGGGCGGAGGATCTCTCGATGCACTGCTTGCAGTTGGTGATCTGTTGGGCGAGCTTTCGAAGCCTTTGAGCCTGGAAACATTTGGCAAAGAGAAACCTCTGAAAACAGTCAAAGTCAAGAATCTATGAAAGTTAGTGTCGCCGATCATTGGAAAGGAGACATGATCGGAGCTGAGGACAGGAAATGACCGAGATAAATGGGTTTTATGGGTGTTAATTCGAAGTGCAAATATGAAAATAAAGGTCAAATATGGGGTTGACTGATGCAGGAAGTCATCTATTTTATCACATTTTCTTAATTTGTGTCAGAAAGTAAATTATTGCAAAGGTCATGAGCCCATCCATCTTCCTTAGCAATATTTACAAGAACCGGGAGCTGATATGTTCTGACTTTCCTTTATGCTTCTTGTTTTACAAGGGCTTGTTTGAAGCCCGGCTCTTATAAAGCGGTGCAGATAAATGATTCAGGCAGTTCAAGGTTACATGTTCTCTTTGCTATACACAAATCAAACAAGCTGTGCATAAAAGTGTGCAGCAAAACCTCATACAGCAGTTGATGTCTACTGAAAAATAGAGTGAGGAGAAAACATTTTGGCAGGGATGTTGTATCTACACGAGCTCAGCCTCACAGGCCGCAGATAAAACTACATTTTTCAGGCATGCAAGTGACTCCGGTGCACGCAAATCTGGGATTTTTAGCTCCACTTGTTTGCCGCCTAGTTTCATTCCCTCGTCTGATGAGCAAAGATCTTAAGAGGCAGATTTAGGTCAGTGTCCGGATTGAGGTCAAATGACATTTTGTTTCATCAGTTTCACTTGGAAAGAATCTGAAGTAACAATCATTTTGTCCATCTCTGGAAATATCCGTGGACCTTTGCCAGAAAATGCTTGGTGTAAAAGCAAATATTTTTGATAGATCCCATGCTAAAAGATGAAAACCTTGATGACATGAAAAAAGACATCTAAAAAGCCTTCCAAGTCTCATTAGGCACAGCTTTAAAATCGTCTGGGTTTAGAGTACGAGCAAACAACCCTGCCGTATGGTCTGGGATCTGACGTTGGCCAGTCGAACTGTTTCCTCCCGTCTGTTCTGAAACATGTTCAAGGGTGTGAATCTAAGACTCTGAACAGTTTGCCATCTGTTGGCAGTTAAATGATCAGGTCAATGAGATATTCCAATAAATACAAAATGGTGTTAGTATCTTAAATTGTTGCCGGTGTCTTTTTAAATAGTGATTGATGATGGCATAACCAATCAATCAGTTTTTGTGGAATATAATATTTGGAGACAGTCTCAAGCTCCAGAAAGTAGGACCATGGACAGCGTTAATTAAGGCAAAACCAACATTTATTTATGGTAAAAAAAATACATTTTGGTTTAGCCTTTTTTAAGGCCTCTCTTAAAAAAATCTCAAAAAAAGAAGAAGAAATCTTTAAAGGAGCTTGAGGCCGGATTGAGGCAGAATTTATGAAAAAAATTTGTATACGTTTTAAGTTTTCTAGTAATAATGTCAGATGAAGCGTTCCAAACCCAAAAGAATGAGCCCTCTAGTGTATCTCTCCTTTGCCTTGAACAGGCTGTTGCTGCAAAATGTGCTGCAATTCGGTCCCGAATTTCCCGCGCTGGGCGGCGGATGTGACGTCACATGACGCTGCATGCACGTTCTCCCCGTTCTCCCGTGCCGGCTTCACTGTTGGCTGCAGTACCCCCAACGGCCGTCGTGGTGAAGGGTGGCGCTAGAGAGTCTCATTTCTTAAAAGGAGCCTCAAGCTCCTTTAAGTAAAAGCGATAAAGCTTGTCAGAAAGAAGTGAAATGGTTCCTGGTGTGTTTGTTTACCTCACCTTCCCCTCTTTGATCTTGCTGCCAATGATCTGCCTCCGTTGCTGAATGATGTCAATCAGAACGTCACACTCCTCCAGGAGCTTGCCCTCTTGGCGGGATGCGTTCACCTGAAAACCAGTTCACACACGGCAGACGGTGAGGGTGGGTATGAACAGGGATGTGTGATGAGACGCTCAGCAATGTCACAAACGAGAGACAGGGTGTTATTTTCATCCATCATCCAGCCTGAAAGCAAACATTTGAGGAGGATGAGACGTATTCAACTGTTTAACCTGCTGCTGACCGGAATAAGACAAGACACTCAGCAACAAGATGAGGATCCAGACAGAAGGGGCATGGAGCCATCTTTAGTTACTATAGTGCATGATATTTATCTTTTCAGTAAAATTATATTACTTAAAAAATCTTTTCTTGAGAATATTTCTGTAATGATTGAACAACGCAATTGATATTGGTTTAAAATTCAGCAATGCAGGACTTTTAGAGTCAAGGGTTCCTTGCAGGAGGTAGTATAGCTCAGTTATAATCACTGAAGAAGAAAAAGAACATGTTTACAGGGATGGGGGGTAAGAGGAGGGAGGACAGGTGCCTTGCAGAAGCCCATGTGATATTGGTGATGCTATGAAGGCCTTGCGGTACCCAGCTACATCAGTCATCTTCTATATGTATCTTTGACGTTAGTGTTGAGCTGTAAGTGTGGGCTGTGATTAACAGCTGTCATTATGATGAGGAACGTGGAAGGCACGACAGAAATTAACCGCCTTGTCAAAACAATGATCATGAACATATTATCTGACTACTAAAATAATATTTAGTCAAAGCTGTACCTGAGAGCACATGTACGTAGGAGGTTGTAACCACTCCAAGTCCGATTTTTGTTACTTTTTTTGGATCCAGCTAGGTTTGAAACTAAGTCATTCAGTTACATTTCAGCTCATTAAATGGTGTTGCTTCAATCTTTGACAGCTAGTGCTTCTGACACCACAAACAAGTTTCATACTTTAAAACTGTCGCAGCCCCATGTACAAATTCAATAGTTGGCACTAGCTGCGTAGCCCCAACTTGATTGGCCGACACTCGCGTCAAAGTTTGAAGTTGGAAACTGTCCAGGTTTAGATGGAAGCAATGTTCCCGCTGTGATGCACTAGCAACACGCAATCAGAATGCTTTCATCGCATGTGTGAGGTTACGGTTAATGGTTACGATTCTCAGTGGACTGATACATTACTGGCTCAGATCCCAGTTGAATTATCTGGTTTCTCTGTCTTGATCACTATTCCGTTCACTTTACATCCATTTCACAAGATTGTGAAATTGTTCAGTCACTCTACCATTTGCAGCCATTTCCACCGGTACAGAACGTACCGAACCAATTGCAACAGGGCACGGCTGTTCTTAATGCAATGTCTATTGTTGCTTTGCCTTTGTCATATGCTTTGTTTCTCTAGTTGTATTCCTATCCAGTGGATTTCAGAAGAAGTTTCTTCTCCATCTGTTTGTACAACCCCCTGGATATCAAAGATAGATCCAGAGGAACCAGAGTAAGTGTTTGTACTAAAGAGAAATATAATTAGAATCTTTAAATCTGCCCAACTTCTACTTCAAATCATGATGCATTTGTTATCCTTAGGAAGTGGGAAGTCAAAACTCGTTTCCAGAAAACTCTCTCCTTTCATGAAAACTAGATCTTTGCAGTTCTTTAACTGTTTCCCAGTCGGAAATTGGAAATTCTGATTTCTCATATGATGAACCATTTAGCTACCAGCGGTTTCACCTTTGAAAATGAAACTAAATGACAGATAAAAAGTGGAACATATATGCAACAACATTATTCTTAAAAGAGTTTTGCGAGATTTGCGTCAACAATATTGCGACCATACTGCACTCCAAGGGGTAAAAAAAAGAGATTTTTGATTGGGAAATTGTCAGTTTGGTGTGTTTTGCCAGTTTTGCAAAACATCAAGCTCTGGTAGGGATCTTGCAGACCTCAAATACAAGACAGAATGCTGTATTTTCTCATTTCTTCGTCATATATAGATACATTTGTGATTAAATTCAATTGTGACTGTAGTAATGCTGTAATACTTTTAAGTGTGTCGTTTCAATAAGCACACAACACAATTTATTCCTATATTTTCACCAATATTGTCTATGGGATAATGTTAAAACATGAGAGAGAAATTTAGTTTCAGTCCTATTGACTGAACTGTTGGTTTCTCTGAGTGTAGATTTAAACAATTACTCGCTTTAAAAGTGTCTGATTGCAATTAAGATGAATGGAAAAGACCCGGTTTTGTTGGGGAAAAGTACGTCTGATTACATGCAAGCTTGTTCTGCTGAGGGTCCTTAGGAAAAAAGAAAAGCCATCAAGCTCCATTCTCTCAAGGATTTGATTGATTCTCCTGTGGGAGGTTTTACAGGCAGAGCAGACTATAAAACCTGCTAAATTGCAACTATAAGACTGCAGGTCCAAATCCTCATTGTGGTCACTTCCTAGTGCTCCTTTCAGCACCTTGTAAAGTGTTTTCTTGCTGCAGCGCGGCGGTGGCTCTGGGAGCCATGAAAAGGATCTCTGCTGCGAGTGTTGCCAAGCCAACGAGCACGTGCAGTTATTCAGACAAACTTCCACTCCTTTTGGACAACACATCGATGTTGACAGGTGTTTTAATAATGACATCATGGGGAGTCATTTGCTTTCCCTCTATACTTGAAAAGGCCTGTAAAGGACTTTAACTATATTCTCAGCTCTACCCCTGAAACAGCATTCACTGCGTTTTTTATGGAATCACGTTGCCAAAAGAAACAATTTGCCACCTGGATTACATTTCAGTGCTTTTGGGAGCCATGCTGAGCTAAATGCATCGCTCGCCTCTGCACCCGTCTCTTCAACTCCGCTAATTACTTTCCTTGACACCACTGTGAAGTAGTTAACGTTGTGTATATTGTACATTTTCGCTGCTGTGGTACATAAATTAGATTTAAAACGAAAAAAAAAAAAGCCATGAGAATGTTTCTTCTTCTCCTCTGTTAGAGTCCTTGCTTAATATAAACCAAGAAGCAGATCCTGGTGCTTATTTATCTGTTTGAGATCTCACGGGTGGCGGGGTTGCTCCCCCCCCTCCCCCACTATAGATACACTTCAGGTGGAGCTTTGTTTGGTTTATTACACACACACACACACACACACACACACACACACACACACACACACACACACACACACACACACATATAGTCATTTAGTCACATGCATACACACACACACACACACACACACACACACACACACACACACACACACACACACACACACACATGCATGATCATATACATACACACACACACACATAGACATACACACTGGCTTGTTCACCTGCATGCTGGCTCTCTAGTTTTTGGGTTTAGGTAGCGGTAGCGATAGCTTAGCTCAGACTGCGATCAGATCTCAAGATTTAGGTCGATTGCTGTTCGTGTTTTGGATGGCTCCGTGCCGGTTTCGTGCTTTGTTTGTGGTTTTTTTGTTGCAGATTTCCAGTGCTTGACGTGTGTCTCCGTGTGTTCCTGCTTCCTGGATTGGCAGTGGATGTCGTCACCACCCCCCCCCCACCCCCTCCCCCCCCCCAAAAAAAAAAAAAAAAAAAAAAAGAAAAAAAAACACTGGGTTTGTATGTGTATGTTTATGTATGTGTACGCATATGTGTGCGTATATATATGTATATATCACATATAGTAATAATGCACATATATACACTTTTGGTTTCTACCGTCATGGTATCAATCAATAATATGTGTGCAGACAAGGTTAAAAAAAAAAAAAAAAAAAAAAAAAAAAAAAAAATTATCTGTTTGAGAGTCTGATGTATTGGTGTCCAGCAGTGTTTATTGAGGTTTTGCTACAGTCATGCCCCACTGGCTTAGAAATATTTTCCAACCGCTGATAAACAACAAAACCGAGGGGAGATTACGATGAATAATGTTTTTTTTTCTCTCTTTTGCCCTAGGATTGGTTATTTTTGACTTTCCATGACTCCGCCCTCACAGGAGTATGATTTAGTCAGAGTTCACAAACTTGTGGAAGTTGAGTTTTAGGTTTGCTGGTCCTGAACTTAAACCTAAAAAGTGTTGTTACTGTATTTTTCAGAGGCAATGGGCTCTCCCCGAGCAGCGCCTCTAAACAGGCTTTATGTATCCTGCCATGACCTTTAACAGAGTTGCTTTTGGGTTTTCTGCACTCTCTCCCGGACTAACCTTGGAGTAAATTTGCTATGGCATCCGCTGCCAATTAGACGGACTGGCCAATTGAGTGTTTTCTGCTTTCCAATTTCTCTCATTGTTAAATGATTGACGCCAAACTGTCTGGACATAGCCGTATAACTTGCTTCTCTAAGATAATTGCCGATGTCTTGCCTCCTTTGCATTGTGTTAACACACACCCAAATGCTGCACTACATTCCTAAAATATCTGCTTTTAAAGCTCCTGCTGGCCAGTTAATCAGGTTCATTTGATTAGCAGCACCTAATTACCTCTTAATTCCCACAAAAGCGGTAACACTGTAACGTTTACCTTTAGTTTTCTTTTCCACACAGAATTCAAAGGAGGGCATTTTACAGCCCAGAATATTTCAGTCCTCAAGGTATGACCAGAATAATCATGTGCCATGTGCAGATGTGCAGCGTCTAAGGGCCGCGGGCGCTGGGGTCCACTGGAGCATGTGATCGGCGTGACAGATTGTAGCCTGACAGGAGAATTAAATGACTCATTTAACTGCGGACGTTCTCAAATGATCCAAGCCCGGAGGATTTTTCTAAATTTTGGCACCCGTGAACAAAAGTGTATGCAAGAGAGGGGGAATTTAAGTTGAAGGGTTTGCAGCAAAGTATTAGCTGCAAGAATGGGTTCCATTTTTGTTTATCGGCGAGTTTAATTAACATGGGCTCCATATTTTTGGCCAACGTAAGGTTCCTTTTGGAGCCCAAAGTAATATACTAAGACAATTTAGCCATTTCAAGCCCAACCCCACTTTTACTCATGTGGACATGCTAGTCAGGGATTAGTGCATCTCTTTACATTTCTCCATATGAGCTGACATGGTGGGTCAAAATCAATGACCAGAATTAATCCAGCCCTCATCCAGAGTTTTGCTAATCCCACATGGAAACTGAATGTTGATTAATATGAAAATAAAATGAAAATTACTGCAAAGCATATGGGTGGTGTTGCGTTTCCAGGCCGAGGCCTGCAAGCGTGGTTGGGTATTGGTTGGACACTTCACTAATACGATTCCAGCTGAGGAGCCATGCACATTTATTATGCTGCAGGGGCACACATTCATTGTTTCCAACTAAGATGGTGAGTCAGGGGATGTGAGTTGCAATCTTTGTTTAAAAACATGACTGCACAGTCATCTCTTTAAAAGTTTAGTAGTTAAGGGATCATTTAATCTACTATGAAATATTCAGAAAGCTTCACTGCTGCTGCTGCACGCAGCCACACTGGCTCGCATGCTACTTCTTCAGACGTCATCTCCCTCTTTTTTTAGCCTTGCCACATTGATCCAGTGTATTTACTTCTCTGTATATGTGATATGCCTTTTTGCATCTAGAGGCAAGGTGCTATATCACTGGATGCTATTCTTGGACTTTTAAAGTGTAAAGCTCTATCTGTGATGGTGGCTCGATGGTTGAAAATAGCATTTGCTTTCCCTTTTTACACTTTTTATATTTATCATTTATGTATTTGTTCTGATTTTTATTAGTGGCATTTCCATTTTAGGATCATTTTGTGATGATAAAGAGAGATTTAATCCCAGAAAACATGCACACGAGACAAGTGCACCTAATATACACCTAAAATGAAATAGATCAAGTCTTCACCACTTCACAATCCTCTTTTCCTCACTTTGTGACGGCTTCGCCAGGCAAAGACGCTGTTCTACATCATTTTGAAACTAAGATGTCCCTGCTTTTCAAACCCTGTGGCACTGCTTTATTTAAAGCGTCTTAGTAGGGCAGCGCAGCACCAACAGGCAGAAGATCTAAATACGTGCAAACATACAAAAAGATTTATACTAAACTAGACATAACTGGGTTCAAATGGAGCAGATGCAGCTGCAGCTCAAAGGTCACATGTTCATCCACTTGAAATCCAAAATAAGGCCAGTAGAGAATTAGCAACTAGAAAATATCAGTTTCCATAGCATCCCAGTTAACCATAACATCCCAGATGAAGGTCACCTCTTCAACCTCTAAAGCCACTTCATCCCCCTCGGGGTCATGGAGGCGGTCTATGCTCGCGGTTGTTGAGGCTAACCCTGTAACGTCACTAGTTCATCAACAACAACAAACTCTCTCACTTACTTTCATGCAAAGAAGGAACCTGAAATCTCCCCGGAGCGAGGCCCCGGCAGATATTCAAAACAGGAACCCTTTTACTGTTAGGATACTTGGCTGACACTGTCTGGAAGCTACAAATTCCAGATCCCAGGTAACGTCCTTGAATAAACCCTGATGCAAAAACCCCATCACAAATAGACTATTTTTGTCATTTTCCCTTCTACATGCCATGCTACGAGTCAAAAAGAAGATGTGGCACTTTCACAAAGGGGATGAAAAATGAATGAATCAAGTAATAAAATGCTTTTTTTAAACATATTTGGGAAAAACAATACAGAATATGGGTTCAGTTCTTTTTTATAACAGATAAAAGTGTTTAAAAGCAGCCAAAATGATCTAACAAAACTCTTGAAAGTTGTCGTGGACCCCACGGGGCCCACTGGGACTCACCTCAACGTGCTGACAAGTCTGGATCAGTTTCCCCATCAGAGACTCCAGCTCGTTGTTCCTCTTGATCAGATTGCTCAGGTTGGAATCCAGGGCTTGCTGAGGCAAAACACAAACACGAGACGGAAAGTAAGAACCTGAGAGATTCCCGAAGACGGCGGCAGTTACAGAGTCGTGAATAAAAAATACACAAACCGAAGCAAAAGCATCACGTCAGAAAAACGACAATACAGAAAAGCGACATTCAAGAAAAGGAAAAGAGGAGGGGGAAAAAAAGCAAGACTTTGATTCTTCGGTGCAGAAATGAAAACTGCACAAAAGCTTTCCGAGGATGTGCAAAGTTTTGGAGGTGAGCACATACCGTAGAGTGAGGGTGGTAGCCCTCGTCCCCGCACTGCCTCCTCATCCTGCCCTGTCCGAGCCTCGCTCCTACTCTGGGAGAGGATGAGACTGGGACAGCCACTCCACTGAGCACCAAGCCATGCGCAAAGCCAGCCAAGCGGCAAATCAGGCATCAAAAGCTTTTCCTATGAGAGGGCACAGCAGCGCTCCCGGCAAACGAACCGGCAAACAGGTGACGGCTCGTCACTGACGTCCCCTCTCTCGCTCCTCCCTTGTTTTCCTTTTCCCCCTCCTTTTTCTTTATTTTTTTTGTATAAACTATGTCAGGTCAGGGGCTGCCCCCCCCCCCTTTTTTTACTTCCATGGTCCACATTATCATCAGAGCTGAGCGTGCTTAAGCTGCTCTGATGCCTCATTTCCACTTTCCCTTTCCAAACAGTTTTCCCAGTTAATTTACACTCATGCCGGACGACAGCTGAGAGTTCCTGCGTGCCTCCCAAATCATTTTGCAAAGCAGCAGGGTGGAATCACGGTTTTTCTTAGGACATTCCTGCTAAAGTCCCCATTCAAAACCGCTCCACTCTGAAGTAGGGCTGGGCGATATATCGAGATTTTAATATATATCGATATATTTTCAAAGGCGATATGGTACAAGACAATATCGTTTATATCGATTTAAAAAAAAAAGATAATTTTTTTTTCTTTTTTTTTAATGATTTTGATATAGCTTATTTTGTGACAAATTGACTTGAATGTTTTATTTGAGATTTGCACAAATGTTTTGTTATTTGCACAACTGTCTACCTCAGTGGAAAAGTCTGCCTGTTACTGTCTACATTGTATTAATTGCACAGTGTATTTTAATTGAATTGTTATGCAGGAAAGGGATATTTGTTTTATTTTATTCAAGAAGCATTTTTATTCTATATATGCAGGCAGTTTATTTTTATTTCATTTGTTTTATACATTTTGATATTGTGCAGACCTCTGTTAATAAAGGAACCTGTGCGACATTTGGCACGAGGCTTTGTGTTAAAACTGACTGTTTTTTTAAGGGTTTGCCTCAGAAAAAAATGAAGCTAACAGAGATGCTATGCTATAATGCTTTGGGGGAAACCCCAATTATGGCACAGAAAAAATATCGAGATATATATCGAGTATCGCCATTCAGCTAGAAAATATCCAGATATGACTTTTGGTCCATATCGCCCAGCCCTACTTGTCAAATATGTATCCCAGTTGCCAGATGTGTATCATTTACTGTTCACCTTCATCCATGTTTGTCAGCAAGATAAACGGGAGCAGGGATTGGAGAGTCTCTACCTCGAGGCGAGGTCGAAAGAACAAACAGTACAGTAAACAGAGCTGGTGCGTTTTTCTGTGTGTGCGGTGGTGGCATTAGAGGCTTAATGGTTGACCTTAATATGCCGATGACACACAAAGCCAACATCGATGTCCGCTGAACAGGAATATGACGCTGTTATTATCCTCAAAAGAGGTTTAAAAAATACAAAAAGCTCTTAAAGTTGGATGAACACAAGCGATATAAAACATACAAACACAAGCCGGAAGTTCTGCCACTGATGTTTATATGATATTCAGTCTGAGCTTGAATGTAAACGACAAAAAAGTGATATAAATTTAAAAAGAGACCCTGTATGACGGTATCGTTCAGACGCAAGGGGGTTAACACACATCTGTCTGTGTGCCCATGTTGCCAGCTAGTATTTATCTCAAAGCTGAACTGCCCCCTCCCCGGGCCGGCTGACCACTTGTCAATCATCCCGCTGGTTTATCTGGTCCTCACATCCTCGTTTCAAACTGGCAGTCCACTTTTTGGCAAACGAATCAGTTTAGACATTCAGATCATCTCTGCTCAGCTAAACATGCTGATTTAAGGGAGCATTTAGTTTTTCCCTGTTTTGCACTACTGCCGTAATGAGAGGTTAGGAGTAGTTGGCTGTGTACCAAATCACACACTAATGCGCCTCCGCTTGTTATTCGAGATGCGTGAGGGGAGACGCATAAGTGTTAGTGTCTTTATCTGTTCGGTCATTATGTATCAGAACTCAAGACCGTGGTAGAGTCTCAGTAGCTAAAGTGATGACAGCTGTCAGTCAAAAGATAGGCCCCCCTAATGATGCATAAATATATAATCTTTATATAATTTGACCTGATGAGGCACATGAAAAAACAAAAAAATCACCCTTGAGAGTCGTCATGGATGTCTGAACTAGCTACGGAGATCAAAACTGTTTTGAAACAAGGCTGTAAATACAAGCCCCCTAGTGGTCAGTTGAGGAACTGCAGTTTACCTCCCCCTTCATGCTGAATGTAGCCCCTTGGTTTGCAATGACAATTCTGTCCGAGCATTGCAAAAACTCACAATTACAATAAAAAGAAGGGACAGCCATCCAGATTCAGAAATTACACTAAATTCATCTCTCATAATGGGGGGAAGATTACCGTATTTTCCGGACTATAAATCATGTTTTTTTTTTTTCACAGTTTGGCCAGGAATGCGACTTACTCTGGAGCGATTTATGTGTGAAATAAAAATGTGTGAAACACATTATTACCGGTATATCATTTCACATGTTATTTTCACACTAAACTGCAAGAGGGCGCTCTAGGCCTGTCCTGATCATTTCAACATTGGCGATAACTTTTAAAAACACCTGAGAAGGGCTTAACAAAAATGGTACCGAAAAGAAAATCATATTCTGCAAATTACAAGCTGCAAGTAGTAAAATATACAGCCGAAAAATATAGTAATAGTAATCGAGCAGCAGAAAGAAAGTTTGGAGTTAGCCACACACTTGTAAAGGAGTGCGAAAAGCGGAGGTTACTCTTACTGAAATGAAGAAAACAAAAAGAGCCAATCGCGGGCTAAAAGCTATTTTTATTTTAAATTGCCTTTCAAGATGACATATCTGTTCTTGTTGTTGGATTTTATAAAATAAATTTCCCCTAAAAATGCGACTTATACTCCGGTGCGACTTATATTTGTTTTTTCCTTCTTTATTATGCATTTTATGGCTGGTGCGACTTGTAGTCCGGAAAATACGGTAGACACAGAGTTCGGGTTCACTTTGTTTGGAAATGTACAACTGATGAGAAGTCATATACCTGGGTGGTAACATGGTGCTAATTCAGCCCGAGCAGATAAAGAAGTAACCAGGATGTTGTCACTACTTGTGTGTTTTACCCCAGAACATTGACGTTTACCCACAGTCCAAACTGTCCAGATTTTTAACGACAGAATAGGAGTTCAACGTGTTTACAAGTTTCCCCAAAGCCGCTGGAAAGACTTCAGAGTAACCGTAGTCAGAGATATGAAAACAGAGGCTCCAGAGTGAACAATGGTGGACAGTCAAAGAATAAGACTTTAAAGGCCTGAGAAAAACCAATTTGTTTACTCTACCTGTCTTCGCACAGATCTACGTGGAATTTATCTTCCACCATCACTCCAGTGGGAGTTCTGTTTGATAGAGGGCATTGATTCGTTTCCTTGACACCCAGTTTTCTATGACTGGTTTTTCTGTAAATTCAAAACAATATGTTTTTGATTTTGTGTGAGAGAAACGGCGATAACAGCCCAAGAAAAGAGAGCTGTGATGTAAAAAGCATGGAGGAAACATTGTTCTAGGATGAGTGAAAAAAGAATGACGGTTATGTTCGGCCGTATAGTGAAGAGACCAAAGCACACAGACTGTGTGGATATTAGACGCCAACAACTGCTGCAAACATTTTGGTCTGCTCTGCTAGGTAATAACGCAGCTGGTGAACAACAACTGCAGTCAGAACATAACAACATGACACTTAGGTTCAAAACTAGTGCAACAACAGTTTATTTTCAGAGTTATTTTTCACTTCCTTTCTTGGTTTTGATTCAAAAAGCTGTTTTATTAAGTTTTGGCCTCACAATTGCTTATTTAGGTTTAGGCAGTGCATTTTTCTGGTTAGAGTTAGGCAGTAAAACAACTATTTGGTTTAGGAACAAATTTTGCTATGAAATAATTGGCATTGCTGAAAGAAAGCACCTTTGCATAAGGCCAATGTGAGACATGTTGATGAATAGGGTATTTTATTATAGCACTGGTGTAAACACAAATATTAAACTTGGCCAGGGACCAAAAATGTACAAAATGATGTGGTTTCAGATTGAACCATCCGGAAAATCCCATTCCATCCTTCCGGTGAAGAAGCATGCAGAACCAAAGCCTCGGATGACATGATTTGGGGGCAGCGAATTATGTGTGGACTTTAGTTTCTGCAGGATTAACGTTGAGCTAAATCACGTCGTTCACAGTTACATATGACTGACAACCTCCCATTGTGTTATTATGTGCCTTTGAGGGCTTCAGTCCATCAGAACATTCATCTCTAATGGTAGCTGTGCTTCATTTACAAGCTCAAGGATTCAGTGAAAGAAATGAATACAAAAAATAAGAATTACAGACCCGGCAGAAAATGTATGTTTGTCATGTTGTGAAATGAGCAGTGAACCAGTGTATTGATTACAAAGGCTTCCCATATGTACACCTTGGGTTCTCATAGCGGGAATGTTTGATCGATAAGGAATGAAGATGGTCTCGCATGGTTTAATGTTACACATTTAGTATGTTTTGGTTTTTATCTCTGGGAAAAGAAACCAAACCAAGAGGAAAATACTAAAAGTTTAAACTAATAAAGCCACTCAAACCAGCACAAAGGACCCATAGATTCATCAAGGAAACACATCTGTGCAGGCTTGGTGTTAAATTAGCAAAAGTTGCTTACACAAGAGTGAATGGGATCCTAAGGGACTGTTTCCTATAACAATAACTTTAGCAAGCAGAACTCAGACTCATTTTCTTAAAAAGGAAGACTGGCTAAGCTTTTACAGAGCACCATAACACCCTCTGAAAATTTATTGTTTCAACATAAAATGTCAGTATTAAAGGAAAAAAAAGAAAAAAAAAGACACTACAGGCCGAGCAAGCCTATGATTTAGACCGAGGGTTGACATATACAAACAGAAGCTCTATACTTCATTCTCATGGTTCTTTTTTCTCAGACCCCAAGTCAAGGACTTTAAAAACCATTTCCAATCAACTCCTCCGTCAATTTCCTGTGACAGGGGTAATTTTATCTCTGAAAAAGGATGGGTGTTCCCACAATAACCTCCACGGTTCTTATCAGACATGCACCGCCACTGCCACTGAAAAAAGGAAACCAATCCAATCATCTGATATTTTTCTTTTTTTTTTCCCCTGTGAATAGAGGAGTATCTCAAATTCAGCAGATCAGAGCAAAAAGTGATATGCATGCAATGTTCCCGAAAATAACAGAAAAAAAGGGCTTTTACTTGTCAGACTCCAAAATGAAAGGAAAAGACTGCTTGTGACATCGTAAATATTTCAACTTTTAACCATCTGAACAACATCACAGAACTTTCTTTTAAGGAAAGTTCTCCCAGAGTTTTCTGTTTTCATGAATTTATAAGCAAGCACGTCCTGCAACATGAATATTGTAACACAGTCGCTAAGCTAGTTAATGTCATTGACAGAGTAAATTAAA
This sequence comes from Cololabis saira, assembly GCF_033807715.1. Classification (NCBI taxonomy): domain Eukaryota; kingdom Metazoa; phylum Chordata; class Actinopteri; order Beloniformes; family Belonidae; genus Cololabis; species Cololabis saira. The sequence goes on along the minus strand of NC_084610.1, from coordinate 11,560,824 downwards.
CCCACATTTGTATATAAGTTTTCCCATTTTCCCATTTTGGATTAACTGTGGTTGGGTGGAGTCAGCTCCATTTTATCTACAGTAACGTCAAATATTGTTTCTCTTTTAGCTTTTGTTTTGGTAAATAATGAGTTTCCATTCTTTTTGTATTACTGTTCATTTTGAACACCTGGAATAAGACCATTTTTTATTATGTTATGGTTTTGCACCTATACTAAAATAAGAGTTGACGGCCGGTATTCTGTTTTCATTAAAGTTTGTATGTGTTTGTACGTGTGCACTTGTGTGCTACTGTTTCAGAATGACAAATAGAGCATGCTCAAAAGGTCAATGAAGCAATCATACATGCTTTAGTTTACCATCTGCCTGCAGTGCCTCATGGGGTACGGTGACCCATGTCAAACAGCAAGAACAACACAGAGAAGTATAAAATCAATAATTTCATTAAAAGAAAACTCAAAAACTTCTTTGACGAAATGAATACGCCTTTAGGTTACTTTGTCGTCTCATTCCTAACCTTTTAACATAACGTAGGGTCAGCTTCAACAGACAGGGTCACCTCTGACCGCCACTTTTCAATGCAAAGGAAGCTGCTCTGCAGCTGCCTGTCGCCACTTTTAGCTCAAAAGTAAGGGAAATCTTAAACTTTTGCATTGTTGGTTTCTTGTACCCTTCATAACTAAATATTTAAAGTTAAATATATCATATATTGATAAATGAATAGCACAAATAAATAGAAACTGAAGGCTATCCCAGTAGGTAAACCGTGAACAAGTCACCAATTCATCACAAGGCCAAAACAAAAATAACCAAGATTAAAACAAAGTCACAATGCACACTTGCACTCATAGACAATTTAGAATTCCCACTTGGCCCACAATGGATGGTTTTAGACTGCGAGAGGAAGTGGGAATAACTGGAGAAAAAGTGTAAGAGAACACACAAGCACAATCAGAACACAGAAACTCTGGAGAGAAAAGTCATGATTTGAACCAGGAAACTTTCATGCTGTGAGCCAAAAGTGCCCCCTGCCACATAACTGTGCCCCTCGTGTCCTGTACTGTTAATCCCAGTCTTTACATCCTCTTTTTCTGTAGATATGAAGTCAACCAAGCAATTTCCTGAAGCCTGTCTAAACACAGATTGGCCGACGTGTAAAAGCATATCAGTGGTGACGTGAACCAAACAGGTTGAGGAGAATATATCAGTCATTTTATTATATCTTAAGAGATGCTTTTACCCATAGTGACAGAATACTTATATGAACACGGATATCTTATATATAAACATATAACTACAAAACGTTTAATATAGAAGCACTTTCAAAATTTCCAACTTGTCCAAAAACTACCTTAGGTGCAGGCCTATCAGCAAAATCCGCAGTTAAAAACATGATGGGGGGGCTTTCAATCGTAGTTGTGCAGTTCTCTGGATTAAGCTGCCCGCTCAGCTGAGGGTGATTATTATCTATATTTACACAAACTCAAAACAAAACCTTAGTTAATAATTGTGTCTGAATGCATATCTACCTGTACAGTTTGTTGTGATAGCTGTAAGGCATCTTAAGTGTGCCTATAAAGGCTTTTTTATGTATAATGATCCATACATTATATTGCTTGCTTGTTTCTATGTTAGGTTATTGACATTTATTGAGTAAACTGAGTAACAAATTCCCATAGTCATTAAATCATTAACAGTAACTTTAGAAGACAGTACCATCAGTGGCACTGGGTTATAAAAATGTCATGAATTTCAGAAGTTCAGTGGTTTGTAGCTAACTGCAAAAAATGCATAACCTCAGTGTACCAGCTGATGAGTCATTCAGACATGGCAACACTGGGGATCAAACCAGAGAGCGCTAGACCTGTGTTGGGCTGTTAAATGCTGCACAGCCTGAGCCAAGGCAGTTGTAGTAGCATTTTTATTATTTATTTTAAATATAATATCATTTTTTCAATTTCAAAATAAAGGCAGTCTTTGCCCTCCGTACATTCTTACTGCAATTCCAGGACAAAAGTACAAATTTTACTTATACATACAGTACTTGGTAATCTACTTCTGGTTAGTAATAGTTAGCAATCACGTCTCCACAGGAGTGCCCCAAGGCTCGGTACTTGGGCCCCCTCTCTTTGCCATATGCGTCACCTCCCAAAACCAGATTATCTGCTCAGATAGTTTACCATATTACTGTTATGCAGATGATATGCAACTATACCAGTCAGTCCTGCTAGATGACCACACAATCCCACAAAAACCTCAGTGTGCCTCTGCAACCTACTGTATCTGCATGGATGAACCAACATGACCTTAAGCTTAACTTGGTGAAGTCTTAGTTATGCCTGCCCATCATTCAATCAGCCAAAACATCTACATAAACTGGGTTTACTACTGTTGCTCCTGTCCAGGTTACAAAAAGTGACTTCCAGGTTGCAGGTATTGGCCTATTCCTATTCCTGTGCTGCAATTATTAGAAGAACATCCACTGGCCTCCCCTGTCTTAACACAATGTCAACTGTTCTTCTATGTGGTTCCTTAATAGCAGAACTAACTACCAGTTGTCACAAGAGCAGGGCTATTTCTCTTTATGTTCAGGAAGCTCTTTAAAACTCTTCTCTTACAAGATTACCTCCCGTTGTAATTTTAGTCATCTTTCCAGCTTCTTAGCGTGCACCAGAATGCGGTCTTAACTGCACCTACTTTGTTTAGCAAGTTCACTGCGGCTTGATTTTTCCTCTGCTGTAAGTCACTTTGGATAAAAGGGCATGTTTGATGTGATATAATCAAAGAAAAGTCAGAGCACGGACAATTCTACCACCACTTTGTTTTGTTTTTTTGTAGCATTACATGCTATAATTAAGTCCCTATAGCCTCTTTGGAGGCAGAGCACTTTCAATAATAAAAGCCTGAAAACCAATGTTGTAGAGCCCTTAATAATACATGGAGCAGGGGACAAGTTACACGTTTTTATGAGCTGTCACTGTAAATAATCCATTAAAATGACTAATTTTGGTGAGGGTTCAGTTTATTGCATTAGATCAGCCAGTCTCCAAAGACATATTGGAAACAACTTCACATTTTAACATGTGTTTCTTAAACCTTGTAAAAGGTTCAACTTGGTTCTCGTGGGAGTTTCACCATGGCATTTCATTTCAGGCCTCTAAGAAAGGCTGAATAATCACTTTCTGAGTGAGTGTGTCGTTGTTTATAGCTGAGAAAGTTCCCATAGCTAAGGATGCTTTGGGAAGAAAAGGTAACTTTTAATTTCTTGTTTGTAGTTTGAAGTTCTTTTTGAACTTTTTACTTTGTTTTAGCTCAAATAATAAGGTTTGACACAATTGAAAAAGCAGCAGCTTGAGAATTTACACAACTGGTACCAAGGTATATTAAAAGAGCCTCGTGTCCTATTCGCACTGGACTAAAATTAGCCCTGGACCTGCAGTAATTCTGAAATTACACCATGACATCTGAATCTGGTTCTGTTCATTCACAGTGGACAAGTCTGTATTTTACTGTAGTTTACAGACATTGATCCCAGAAGTGACGTCGAAGGATTACATTTTATTAAATGATTACTTTTTATTTAACATTCAATTTGAACATTGAGCTAAAAGTATCTGATCAGACACTCAAAGGTTAGATTTCTGTGACGACACGTTGTCGTTCTTGTGCTCATCTGGACTTCTTGTAAGTCTCTGTGTGAAGCTAAATGTTGATTAATTTCTTCATGTTCACCATTAAACAATATGGGGTGGATGGAGACTGACGTTGTAACATAATATCTCACTTTGGACCGCAGTTGCCAAAATTAGGCCGGGAGAGAGGCAGAAAAGACGAGAGGATTTTTTTAATTTTTTTAAGATTCCAGCCATATCATTGAATTACTGTAATGTGCATTCGGACGGGATTAAAGTTATCTCCTGACCTGTGTTTGCTGAAGTAGGCTGGGTAATTTGCGGTGGAATTTTTACTTTACAAATCACAGACATGATGCATTTGGATGACATTATTGTACCTTTTCTAAAAAGTAAGTAAAAAAGTCTGTTTGGAACAGCTGGTTTGGTAATTAGTTGTTTCACTCCACTCTTCCCTTTCACAAGCTGTGCTTCTCCAGAAATCCACGTTACAACTTTAAACTACTCACTTCAGCCCAAGAAAGAACTCAATCGTTGATGTTTTACTGTGTGTGATAATACACAGCATGCTGACATTGCACGTTGCTCTTACACACAGAACTCATCTCCACCAAAAGAGGTGAAATAATCTCTCAATGAGGAATGTGAAGCCGTCAGGGTTTGGATTCAGTTTTGGTGTTTCTGTTAGGATCTGAGTTTGGTTTAACGTTGGTGTTCTTGGGTCTTGCCTCTGTATTCTTTTGCTTCTGCTAACGTCACTTCCTCTTTTACTTTGAAGGGCTGTCTTTGTCTCTTTGCCTTCTGTTTTACTTTCCTTGGCCTCATCTGCCTGATTGTTTGCACCTGTTTCTCATCAGCCCGGTGAGTATATCTTGTCTTGTCTTCCCCTCCTAGGGTTGCCACCCGTCCCGTAAAATACGGAATTGTCCTTTATTTGAGAAAAAAATATTGCGTCCCGTATTGAACTAATACGGGACACGATTTGTACCGTATTTTCATTAACTTTTACACCATATTCTAGTTGAATTATTGAAATAAATTAACCTTTACACCATATTCTAGTTGAATTATTGAAATAAGTTAACTTTTACACCATATTCTAGTTGAATTATTGAAATAAATTAACCTTTACACCATATTCTAGTTGAATTATTGAAATAAATTAACTTTTACACCATATTCTAGTTGAATTATTGAAATAAGTTAACTTTTACACCATATTCTAGTTGAATTATTGAAATAAATTAACCTTTACACCATATTCTAGTTGAATTATTGAAATAAATTAACTTTTACACCATATTCTAGTTGAATTATTGAAATAAATTAACTTTTACACTATATTCTGGTTGAATTATTGAAATAAATTAACTTTTACACCATATTCTAGTTGAATTATTGAAATAAATTAACTTTTACACCATATTCTAGTTGAATTATTGAAATAAGTTAATTTTTACACCATATTCTATTTGAATTATTGAAATAAATTAACTTTTACACCATATTCTTCACCTGTAGGCTATATTACATCTGGGCTGATGTGGACATACAGAGCATAGGAGGATATTTCAGTTGCTAGTATGGTTGGCTGTCTGTACAGTCATGCAAGTTCAAAGCTATTAAAGCACTTTAAACTTTAAATCAAAGCATTTTGTTTTTTCATATAAAATAAACACATTTTTATTCAGTTTAGAAGTTTTGGGGCTTTTTTTTGGCTCCTGCGCTGCTGAAATCAGGGCGTCCCTTATTTCTATTTCTGAAAGGTGGCAACCCTATCCCCTCCTCCCTGCTGCTCTGTCTGTTTGCCTAGCCTTTTTTTTTTTTTTTTTTTAAATGTCGTTGAATCTCTTTGCTTTTTGTGTAACTTGTTTGTGTTGATTTTTCTTTTCTTTTTTGGGGGCGGGGTTGCTTGCTTGCTTGGCTTGGCTTTGCTTTGCTTTGCTTTGCTTTGCTTTGCCTTGCTTTGCCTTGTAGGGCTTTATGTTTAAAGGAATTTTCCTTTAAATGACTACTCCTGCCTCCTCCTCACCACAGCTTAGGAACACAGGAACAACAAAATCATACGCCATTCCAACTCTTTGGCTTTCACACAGTTCACTGAGGCCAAATAAAGTTGTTACAGGGGCAATTGGCTGTGTGTGGGATAAGAAGAATAAAACATCCCCTTCTGTGTCTCTGGGTAACTTTGAGCTGATACATGCAGACGTGATTCTGTGGAGGCTGGTTCAGGAAGTCATCTCTTGTAATGATCACCTTTTCTTTAATGCTCTCCTAATGATAGACGAGTATCCTTAGCTCCTTAAATAGATGGACGGATAAAGTAATTGGAACAAACCATGCCAAGGGGTGAAAGTGAGATGACTGCCAAGAGCAAACTTCAACATTGTTGAAGTATATCCTAGTAAAGAATACCTTCTTCTGAGTATACAACCATTGGAAATCAAAAAAAAGCAAGGCCGGGCTAGTGTAAATGCTGAAGTGAAGTGCTTAAAATAGTGTTTCTCGAAGGTAAATGCACAAGTCATATTTACGTCTCTACAATTTCCACTCAGAGCAGATCCAAACAAACACAATCTGGCTCCGTGGCCGCCTCAATCAGTCTGTAATAATCATAATCATGCGTAATTAAGCACACGTGCACCCAGCAGGCGAGTGGCACTCGTTAACCTACAACCTCATTGAAGACTCCATGCCTCATCAGAGAAGACACTCCCCATATTCACGGCGTTCATGCCTCTGAATACCCTCGTGGCTCACCGGCACGGTGCAGTGATTATGCTAATTACTTTATTATTCCGGGGAGATAATAAGTCAGCGTGAAACAATTTAAATCTCAATAGATAATCAAATTAGATACCTGGGTAAGGATAATAGGAAATTTCAGACTGGGGAGCAGAACGAAATTAAAGTTTGGAAATTCATTATATATGTAAGATAACGAACGTTGGGGGTCTGTATCCTTATCTGTAATTAGACTGAGATAAATCTCGTCCAGAACAAAAGCGAGCTTGAATAAGAGCAGTGGAGGAAAAACAGCAACTTCCGCGCTCACCTTGAGTTTTTCGTAGCGGTCGCTCAGTGCTGCCACCTGGTGGTCCCGGTGCCGTCCAACCAGCTTGCACAGGGAGCAGATGAGCTGGTCGTCGCTGACACAGTACATGTTGACCTTCTCCTCCTCGTGCTCCAGGCACTGCAGCCCCCGCAGGTGGGAGTCCGGCATGGGCTCGATGAGCCGGTGGCCCGTGAAGGGCTTCTTGTTGGGGTGGGTGGCCCTCAGGCACTCCTCGCAGTACGACACCTCGCACGTCACGCACGTCTTCACGGCGTCCTGCGGCGGGTCCTGCTCGCAGAACTGGCACTGGACCGGCTCCGGGGGAGTTCCCGGGCTGGACATGGCGGCGCTGACGGGAACCAGCGCCAGGCGGTTGCCGCCTTCCTCGCTGGGGGAGTTGGGCCCGCTGTGGGGGGCGGGTAGCGGTAGCGGGAGCCCGGCGGAAGATGAGGCCCGCTGAACTCTGTCAATGATGTTCTGTAAGGTCACGTTTCTCTTCAGCCCGTCTAGTCCTCGCTCCGGACTCAGGGAGATGACATATCTACAGGTGGGGCACTGGAAGGCGCCGATGCTCTGAACGGACTCGTTGGTGGCGCAGTGGGAGACCAGGATGCGGTGGGCGCAGCCGAAGCACAGGCTGTGGGCGCAGGGGAGCAGCAGCGGGTCTTCAAAGAGCTCCAGGCAGATTGGGCAGGTCAGCTCTGATTCCAGAGTGTCCATCCTGCTTAGAAGAGGCCAGGCGGGACCAGGCGCAGCGTCAGCGAAATCCAGGAGAGCCGCTCAGCTGTCTGGAGCCCGGAGACAGGGAGGTGGATGGAGGGAGGAAAGATGGAAGACAAAGCACAAGGAGTTTGTGATTAAATGGTGGGAAACTGCTTATTTCCCCATACTTTCTTGGTCGGCCTTGTATCGCAATTGAGCAGCCAAATGAATGCAACTAAAGAAAAGCAGAACGGTACGGGCTGGTTTTAGAGAGTTGTGTTAAAACCTTAACTAAAGTCACCTTCAATCCTACCAATGATAAAAAATACGTTTCATTACAAGAAAATGGATTACATGAGACATATTACTGTTGAAAAATGTTTTCAACCATGTCTTCAGGGCTCAGTTTAAGCCCCCCCCCCCCTTTTTTCTGCAGGAATACCTCCTTTTTTAGAAATTGTTGTTAAATCTTCATGCTGTCCACTTCAGAGGCATAGCAAATCCACCAGACATTAAATAATAAGTTATGGGTCTGTGATGTCACAATTCCCTGCAGATCTAAACGGCTCAATGAGACATTTTCCAAACTAGACCACACCAAAGTTTCTGACGAGGTTGCATTAAATCAGTTTTTGAGATGATAATGACTTCAAACAACAATATAAATTGTATTAATCAGGAGAGGAAATGCTTTTTTTTTCATAATGTTCCCTTTAAGTTAATCATATTCAATGTGACTACTTGATGTTGGATTTATTTCAGTTGGTTTGCTTTTGCAAGTGGAAAATTTAATCTAAGTTGGTTTGTAATCTTTTTTAGTGTGGAAAGATTGAAAATGTAAGGAAATGCAATTATGAGACTAGGCAGGATGACCACGGTCCAGGACTCCAACCTGAGACCTGTTGCTGCCTCTGTAAACCAGGTCCCCGCTCGTCCATTTAAGCCTTTTGAAATGTGAAAAGTATTTTATAGTTTACCCTAAAGGGTTAATGACATTATCAGTTGTGCAGCTGCAAGTAGTTGTGTTCTTGAATTAATGAATACTTGATCTTGAAGACCGCCATCTTGCAGCAGACGCCAGAATTTCAAGCGATGTAATCACATTCAAGCTTAAATAAAAAAAAGAGTGCTATCGGACTATATTGGCATAAATCTGTAAAGTAGCAGCTTACTCTCTTTCTGTAGTGGATTTGCAACAGTAGCTTTGAGAGAGAGAGATACTGTGACTGTATTTCCGTGCAGTAGCTCGTATAACACATGTTTAATATTATATATATATATATATATATATATATATATATATATATATATATATATATATATATATATATATATATATATATATAATGTACATAATTGACTGGACAGTTTTACTTTTTAATGAGTACTTGAGGCATATTGTTAAAATGAGGGTATACTAAAGTTTATTTTTGCAAAACAAACTTTAAATGTTTTTCAAACGTTACCATTTGAGTGGAAATGAGTGGAAATAGTTTTGATACCTGCTGCATTAGTGGCAGTCACATCTGTAGTAAGTCAATAATTAGTCCACTTTTTAAGAGTCCTGCAGAGAAACTGACTCGTTCTCCCCATCTCAGCATTCCAGGTATCAGGTTTCCTGACCTGTGTTTTTCACTGATCACTGATTGCTCTTGAGATTGCAACTAGCACAGTAAAATGGCAATATCTTCCATTTAAGTGCAAATTGTGCCTGGTGGGTCTAATAGAGAGCGAAAAGCATTAGCGAGATGGCAGCATACGTCTTAAATGACGGACTGCGTTGAAGCATCTGGCTGAGGAAATACCAGGTAGTGACCAATAATAGCACTTTATAGCACCATGAGCCAACAGGGTGATAAAACACATACTTAAACTGTCTTTTTAAAGACACCCATGTACAGGATGATGCATGGAAGTTACTTTTCTTAAACATTAAAGCTCACAGCCAAGACGATACAAACAGGCTCCTTTTTTCTTTACCCATGAGCCTAATTGGAGCTCTATAGATCTCACGCTGCAGCGCCCACACTGACACCAGATCCGTGGTGACAGGGCCGGGGATAACAATCGGCGCCGTGCGACAGGCGGAGCACCACGGAGGACAAGGTGGAGAACAGCAGTTCATGAACAGACGCTGAAATAAACCGCCTGCTGGGTCTTTGTTGAACATTTCTGTACACGAAGAGACATCTGTCGAGCAGCAACTCCAAGAAACAACGCTGCTCTTAGGGAAGAACTATATAGAACATAACAGCAGTGGTGTCAAAGGAAAAAGCTGTTGTCTGAATCAGATTCCCTCATTTTAGAGGGGGGGAGAAATCCAGCCTTATCTCCAGCGAGTGGCATTTTCAGCAGATGTCACTGTTGACTGAGATTACGGTCTGGGTGCGTGAGAGCAGCCTGCTCAGAGTATTCATTCCCTATCCTGTCTATGCATGGCTTCCTCTCATCTTCAGCGAAAGAACAAGCACCGCAGATAAACCATTCTCACTCGAGCTCTCTGCAGTGCAAGCAACTTCGCTGTGATATATCAGGCTAGATAGTCATTTACGCTGATGAACTGCAGCGGCAGAAATGGATTAAAGCAGGACGCTTGAGCGCAAAGACGCTTTTTTAGATGTATTACAGAAAAGTAAACGAAGCCAAGCAATCTTTATCTGATATTTCCAAAAACAGATAAAAAGCTGAGTGTTAAAATGAAGCAGACGTCGGAGGATAAAGCACAGAAATGGCGTGGCGGAAAGATAGAAGTGATTCAGTGCCGACACACTTGGAATGAAATGTGTATGTGTTTGGAGACTAACATGTCCTCGGGCGAGCAATCACTCTCACAAGTACCTCCCTCTAAGGTTCACACACATCGCTTTACTCAAAGTCCCACAAAAGCTCACAGCAATCCCTCTCTGTTTTTTTTTATGACGCCACAGAACTTTTGTCAGTGAAGCTGAATCTTTTTGATAGACATAAAAAAGTTGGCAGGAGTATATCAAAGCCTGCGGTATTTTAGCCTGCTGGTCTCTTTTGGACAGCATTGATATCACTGGAGCTCTGTGGAAAGAGGAAAAAGTCAAAGCTGCTCAAAAGATGAATTACAAGGTTTAGTTTGGGATTACTTTTTTGCTGGAATTTAATCTACTAACAAATTTGACTTGTACTGCGATAAGAAAAGGCTGTTCAAAAGTTTTTGAGGCAGTTAAAGATGAATTCTTTGCATTTGAAGTAGATATATGGTATTATTTGATTAATCTGCAAAATATTTTGGTCAAAATGCTGCAAAAATACAGAAAAACATTTTTTTTTCCGCCTCAATTTTGCAGCTTTATTCATAGCAGCTCGTTTTTAGGGGGCAGAGTTATTATTCCACTTGACTCCACCTTCTCAGCAGAGCCTTTCTCATTTGAAATCAGTGATATAACTTTGTGCAACCCAATTCAGAGATAAAGTAAAGCATCATCATTTGACATCTGGAGTTAAAGATGACGAGGTGTAATAATTCTACTCTGATCTGGATCTGTGATGTCAGTTTCCTGCCAAGTGAATGGGTCGCAGACACATTCAGAGTCGGTCTGTGTCGCACAGCCAAGGTACAGAACATGCACTATAATTATAACCTGCTAGTCGGCGCAGCAGGTTCATTGATGTTGTTTACATGTGATTTATGCTACATATTTCTGAGTACTTCATCATTTTCAAGCCAGATAAAGAGACTGTCAGTAAAAGTTAAAGTTGGTCAACATTTATCAGCTTCAATTGAAATAAGAGATGCCTAAATTGAGCCATTGCCATATGAAATGTACAAAGAAAGAGTAAACACAAATAAAATCTCCATACTTCAAACCACAGCACAAACAAACCCATAACTCCATCAATCATTTGGTGCTGTTAATACAACGCAACATAAACAATGAGCACGTATAAATATTAATACATTAACATGGTAGTCAATGCAGACTGACTTGCTTATGGATCCAGCCTCTAGTGGCCAGTCAAGGAACTGCAACTGATCTTAGTTCCACATGAGTTAAACGGTTGGCGCTTAATTCCAATGTAGAAACATCTGATGATGCATGTATGTTTCTATAGAGGCCACGTAATCGCTTCAGTGTAGGGTCTGTAGCTAAAGTGGATATTGAAGCATACAACACTGGTCGCAAAGAAATTGCCAAGGTTGTTTTATCTTAGTTTTTAATTTTTATAACTTATCACTTCAAACACACAATTCTGTGCTTTCAACCACATAAATGTGACCTCGTGAATGATTTTGTTACAAGATGGGCCCACAACGACCAAAAAGCAGGAAATAATTTTTAATTTAACAGAACTGTGTAAATATGCAATTCATTCAAATGTTCAATTAACTAGGAAACACAACTGATAATCTGTTAAGCTTGGTCAATTTATAGATGGTTCCCTGAGGCCGTATTCTTTCACTTTAATCATGCTTCCGTGCAGTCCATTAAATACGGAGTGTTTAGAAACCAGTTTAGTCTGAATAAATGAAGCCTCCCTCCAAATAAGGGTTTATTCTGCAAAGTGAGAGGCGGTTACATTTCCTGCTGCCTCGGCCTTCCGAGAAGAAAGGATTTTTTTTTTCTCTATTTGTTTTCCTTTCATGGTATTTTAACATTTTATTCAGGTTTCCAGACAAAAACACAGAACAGGTGGCTTTGACCCACAGTGGTTGAAGAGCTGACTCATACACGATGAGGGTGGGATTTGTAACACGTGCCGATGCCTCATTTCTGGCCAGGAAAAAAAAAAAAAATCTTATTTAAAATGTTGTCTTTTTGAAATCAATATCCTTAACTTCATCAAACAGGGGCTCGTAGAGTAATCCAGATGAGAGCGCCTGTAAGAGCATCAATAACACCAAGGACACCTACCGCCGGTGGGGTTGTGTGCTGTTGAACACGGTCCAAAGTAAATGGCGGTGCATTAATGAAGTAAGTTTTGGCTGGGAAGCTCCGGGGACATTTGTTATGCAGTCAGTTCCTGCACTCCCCCGTCAGCCAAGCAACACACAGCATTACAGAAGCAGAAAGTACCAGGAGGAAGAGAAAAAAAAGAACAAGAACAACTTCCTGACAAAACCGGGAAAGTTAGACGGTGATGGATCTGTGAATGTTCAATGGTTGACAGCTATAGAACCTGAAGGTGCTTTAAACTATTGGAAATAAATCATAGGCTACAGAAATGTACACTTAAAAAATAAAAATACAAGCTAAAGTATGAGCCTGTATAGACTCCCACGGAGACACACCGGCAGATAAGATGAGGTGAAATGCCTCTAAGCACACCGTAGGTGACACTGTTGAACCATGCATTGAAGTGATGGAGCACAAAGCTGAATAAAGGAAGGGAGGGGGGGGCAGAAATGCATTAGGAAGGCAAGAATGTGAATGAAGGGGAGGGAAAACAGCCATTTACAATGGAGGTGGAATTAGATAAAATCCAAGTTGTTTGTTTTTCCCACCCCGACTTTGTGCTCTGACTGTCAAAGCTGCCAACGGCCCGTCTGCTGAGCTGGCTCTGAAACGTCAGTACCGGCACTCTTCAGTGGGGGGCAATACTAGGCTGAAATCATGGAGTTCATTGTGATTCATCCTCATTCACTCCGTCTCATCAAACAGAAACAGTAAATTCTTGCGGTAACAGTGAAACAAAGCATACCTTCTTTGACAAATGTCACATGAACAGTATATGATGTATGTTGTTCTCAACATATGCAAATTTGCAAAAGTACCATACTATTTATAGATGGAGAAATCTACTTGCTGCCACTGCAGCTGTTATTCATTATATGTCAGTATTTTTCTCCCCCTTTTCTTTTTTTCCCCTCCAAATTCCAGTCTGTGGGTTCTAACTGGGGATAAAGTGTTATTTCTAAAGTCATTACATGTAATCTGAGTTTTGAGCTTGAAGTTGCCTTCTGGCTCGATGTGGGGTCATTTCCTTCAGCTCGTTGAGCGTGAATGTCAAAGCTAGCAGCTAACAAGCAACGAACCTAACTGGTAGACAGACAAACCATTTCCTAAGATTCAGACCTTTTTAATCATAAAAAGTAAAATAAAATAACAGGTTTTTTCAAATGAACTAGATTACAGGGTCAGGCTGAGTTTACTTGGTAACGTAGCAGCATGAGTAGACTAGCATTAGTTAGCAGGTTTTTAATCACACAGATTTACACATACAAAGTTACTTTGAAACGATTTGCACACTTAGTCACAACATTTAAATGGATTTATGTGGGCTTGGAATTGTAAAAATATCCAAAACCTTGTTTTTTAACCTTGCTCGCTTTAGCTCTGATTGAGCTAAAGCTAGCTCCACTGTCGTTTCTTTGAATTGCAACAAATAAAAACTCAAAAATTCCAGTCTGAACAGTAGCTAAATCCATATTTTTCCTCCACTAGATAGTTTAATCTTTCAAAACAGAAATTACTGAAAACGGTGCTTCAATTTCTTGTTATCACCAAACTAAGCTGCACCAAATCAAGCTTATCAAGCTAATAGCTGTCCCCTGTTATGTTTTATTATTATTCAGAAAACTTGAAAGCAGAAATATTTGTGCCGTAATGCTTCTTGGTAAGAAACCTGATAGCAGCTGCTAAGGTTCTGTGAACATCTGGACCTGATGGTGACCTTTCTCAAAGAGTAGCCTAAGATGACGCAGGAGGATGTTTTTTTATTTCAGAAAGATGAATAAAATGTGATATTTTCTTCTATATTTTTTGGTGTATGTATGAGTTTATGTCTCCACCCTTTTTTAAGTATTAAGTATTAAAAAAGAAATGCACTTTTAGGGGTACAAATGTCATTCCCCTGCTGTCTCTCTGAAATGTCTGCTGCTTTTATTTTGGAACAAAACTGCAGTCTTTGATCCATAAATGTCAGCACCTAACCTTTGCAGTTTTGCTTTTTTTCCTCTTTTTTTGAACTCTTCAGCTATTTGAGCAGTGTAAAATCAACCCACACTTTCATTATTATTGCAGTTTATCCGCTAGCTCCCTGAAAAACAAGCATCCTCGAGACCACAAAATACTTCAATGCAGAAATGAAGCCGGTTTCGACTTTTGATCTCCCTGTTCTTGTGTTTTTTGGGGCCTTCCCGCCCCCCTGTCTGAGCCCTACTTCTGAATCTTTCATTAACTCTGGATTCATGAAGGTAGCAGCTTCCCCCTCCACTCGCAGTTTAAGCTGCTAAAATTTTCATAAGTGCTCTTTCTGTCCATTTTCTAAAAACTGATTCGACAAGAGCACCAAAACAGAAGCACGATCAGTCTGTTCTTTAAATGGAAAAATAAACGTGGTTGACATAGTTTTACAGTGTAAATAATACACGAAGCTCCTAATAATGCTGATATACCATTAAGATGACTAATTGTGGGTTGTGGGCCTGACCACCCTTTTTTTTCTTTTCTTATTTTCCAGTACCACAGAAAATTGCTGAATTAATGATACTCCTCTTTAGATTCTCTATCAAGGGGACTTTTTTATTTAAAGTTTTTTAGGAAAATTAATATTTCAGTTACGCCCGAGCCTGGGAAATTTAGTGGAAAAAAGATGCACTTCTCTACGCCAGTGCAGAGAGAGTCCGTGGACGGAGCCGTTTAAGTAAATTACGTAAAATAACCCAGAAGGCATTACATTAAAGACCCAAAAGCTACGTAACCACGAGGAAAAAAAAAGCACATTTGAGTTCAGAGGTCCATTTGGAGATTTGACGAGAGCGACCGTGGCAGTCTGCAGTGTAGCACCAAGAAGTAGGTCATCCCCATTGACCTGGCTCACATAATCAGCATACTCTGAGTGTATGCGTGTGTGTCGCTTCATGATCTCGCTGTTCCAATTCTCTCTTAACTCGCAGGAGGCGGAAAAAGGCAAACTCACGGCGAAACGTTAGGTCGGGACCGAGCGAACGAACGAAGGGCAAAACGTCTGAGGCCGGAAGCAAAGATGATATCTGCCTGTCTTCGCTGATGATGTCACTTTCAAGGCTCGTCTGGTCAAAATTCAAAGTTGAAATCTGATCTGAAATATGTTTACATGGACATAATGGCAAGAAAAGCAGATTCTAGCTTCTTTTTTGAGGTGGTTTTTTCAACAAAATACATCTTTTGAGTCTAATCTTAACCTACTTCCGGAACTGGAGCATCAAAAGAGATGGTGCTTAATTATTCAAATTTTTGTGGAAAAAATGTTTCATTATTTACATGTGGATGTGGCTCGATAGATAATAAACCTATACGAATCGCCTTACCTACAACCTCCGAACCATTTGACACCTTTTTTGTTCTGTTTTTTTATTTTTTATTTTAATCTCTAAGAATTTGAAGGTTGCCACAACTGCTTACTGGATTTACGCAGGAAATTGGACGGGGGTGGGGGGGTAATCTGCTTTCATTGCTGCAGTGGATAACTGATGCCAGATTAACCTTTGACATAATGCCACAGTTTAGAACGCGTGTGCTTTACAAGGGTCGTGTAATCCTTGCCCAAGTTGATGAAAATGTACCCTACAAACTGAGTTCTGCTGAAAAGGATCCCATCAAAGAGGGTTGTCCCGCTGTCACGGCAACCATATTTTCCGCTGGGTTTCCAAAGCCGTTATTGGTTCCGGGCACTGCTTGTGGGAAGCCTGTGATAAATCATGAAGTGCAGGTTTTAGGGAAATGTATTTAATATAGTTTGCAGCCTTGCTTGCAGGTGTACTGAAGCCTTAAATCCAATTAGGACAGAAGAGGAGAAAGCGTATTTGCCCAAAGCTAAAACCATCAAGGTCCAAACTCCACGTTTCGAAAAATGATAGAAAAAACTTCTAGCTTTTGGTGAGGATTAGATCCCTATGTCTTCTTCTATCCTCTGTCTCACTACTGCAGCTGTACACCGAGGGGCGGCGGAGTTGGGGGCCTTCAGCACATTAACAACACTAACATTTGCCACACATGCACACGTTTTATTGTCTGATTCCAGAAAGCCAGCCATGTTTCATCCCTAATCCGCTTCCTACCACGCTGACTGTGACCAATTGCAGCCTTTCATGGGTTGAACTGGTCAGTCACACATAAAAGGATTGGCTGGTCAGAGTCTGGGATGCAGAGACTATTGGTGATTATGACTGTGATTTAAGTGTGTGTGTGTGCGTGTGTGTGTGTGTGTGTGTGTGTGTGTGTGTGTGTGTGTGTGAGTGAGTGTGTGTGTGTGGCGGGGTCTGTCTGGGATCCTGCTTGCGTGACCCAGATTGGATACAGTGGTGCATGAGAAATTAGGTGCGTTTTGGCTGGAGATTATGAAAGAGAGGAAAAACATGTCTGGTGTGGTCAAGGACATATTTCTCCCTAAGACTTATGAGAACGAAGTAAACATCTTACTTTTAAAGGATTTATTTAAATTATCCTCTTACATTTTAGAGGGATTTACCAAACTGGAAACCCTTTCAAAATAAAAGCTTTCAATTAGCAAAGCCTTCCTGTTTTTTTGCAAGCTAACAAAGTACAAGAAAATGAAAACTGTATGTTGTTCTGTATTTTGATCCCATCTTATCATCACCATATGTCCCAGTCGGGCTGTTGTTGGCTGAATGAGGCTTTGACACGCAAATCCAGTACTTCCACAGTTGGATCAAGTGGGATTTATTGAGCCCGGCAATGAACTGGTGACCAACCCAGAGTCTGCCACACCTTTAAGACCACCCGTGAACTTCAATAGGATTGAAGTGGATATGGGAAATAGATGGGATTTGAGTGCTTTGAACTTTTGGCTTTGCTTCAGTTTTGCTTCCTTGGTTTCTAACTGGAATGCCAAGCCGAGATGACATGCAAGCTAAAGGCACTGCAGGAAAACACCCAAGGGAGAGATCAGCTGGATCGGCCATAACACAAACGTTGTCACTTGAAATGCAACAGTAACTGCTATTAGCATGTTTTGCAACCTTGAGAAGTCAACTCAACATCTCCCTCCTGCATAAGTGGGGAGACAAACACCAGCAGCAAGATTGAGGCTTTAGCACTGGTGTGCATGTCCAATTGAAACAAACAGGTAGAAACTATTAGTCCTTTTCTATCTGTGTTTATTCAGAGCCAACTGCTTAAAACCATCAGTGAGAGACATTAGGTGCTTGTCTCTGGCCGTGGCCTGGAAACAGGAGCAAAACCCACAAACTGGGTAATCTAGATTGCCCCTTTTGTGGGATCAGAGAGTGGAGGCCGACTAAAAAGAGCATCTCCTGTGCATGTTTATACCATAATCTCTCTGTGAAAGTGGTTTTGAATTCTGTAGATTTGTCCAAAAGTGCCACATCATCTGGGTATGTTTGCACGATAGACTACTATACTGGATCAGAATTCAATTGATTTCTATTTATATAGCCTCTATTACAACACAAGTTGTCTCTAGGCGCTTTCCAGAGACCCAGAACATGACCTCCGAGCAATTATTACATAAACAATGAGTGAATAGCAGTGTAGTATTCAGTTTCAAAAATTACCAGTGTCTTGTGCATGTCCTACTACTTCATCTGTTGTGCCACACTGTAATTGTATGCCGACTTATTCTTCAGAGTTGTTGGTTCTTCTGCTTGAATGTCCTGTGGTGGATAGGCTTCTTGTTTAAAAAAAATAGAGGACATTGGTTACTATTCTTAGATGTTTTTCTATTAGCGGAGGTTCCAGGTAGATCTTTCGGAGCTAGATCGTTGGCACATGTCAACATCACCAGGAATGGCCGAGCAATGGACCTCAGGAACCTCTACGTGGTAAAAAAAAAAGTTCCTTAATACGCGATTTTCCACAAGCAGGAGTTCACGGTGAACCTGCCAGACAGGAACTTTTGACAGGACGAACCGTCTCCTCAGCCGGCGTGTCTCCATGACACTGTAGCGCCACACAAGAACCTTTTGAGTGAAGGTACTGCCGACCACCAGGTGGCGGTAATGCGCATTTTCTACTGTTTGCAAATGGCCAGCACCATAAAAGCAAAAGGAAAAAGAAGAATGCAGCAAACGCACGAACAAACACCACGGCTGTAGCCATTTGAGATTAACAGACCTCTACGTTGGCGTAATATACCAACAAGTCCTGAACTGAATGCTGGTCCATCTATCGTTTTTTGGTCGTAATCTCCAACTGTATCAAATTGGTCCAAATGGTTCAAATGAGTTGTGGTCACATGATTTAGTTTAAGTTGATGAAAAATGAGGTATTGGACACGTGCCAGCTGAAGGGGCTGAAGAGGGATCAACCCTGTTGAAGGTTCCTGTCTGGTGGGTTTACCCTAAATTCCCGCTAATGGAAACACATTTTTGCCTCCCCATCTGCTGCTTTGAGTCTTTGAACTCAGCATCCCTGACAACCTCAGGACTGTTTTACTTTCATGTGTCGGGTCCCTCGCTTGCCTACACTGGGCTTTATTAACAGCTGGTTGGGCTGCGGTTTTATAAGAATTAGAAAATTAACCCCCTCCCCAAACACACACGAACTGTCAGTTCTCCCTAATAATGCTTTAATGGCGTCTTCAAAGTGGGTGCTTCCAAATGGCCAAGTGGAGATGAAAGTGATCAATTTGTGCTCATCTCCTGAAATGCTAAGCAACTTTGACTAGATAATGAAATGTTTTCGGCATGAAAGCGGTCCCAGAGAGCTGGCAAACGTAAAGCGGCATGCATGAACAGAGCACTCGAGGGAAAAAGCCAGAGAATGCAGCATCTGCATGGCTAATGCAGCGTTGCACGCAAGGTTTTTCTCATTTGATGTGATTTTTAGGACACTCCGGAATAAATCTGCAATAATCGCTTACTTATCAGGTTTTATTTGTGAGGTATTAAGTCCGCTGCTGCAGAAATGGCTCAGATTAAAGCTGTTTTTTTTTATCTTTCTAAATTGTTCATTTTGTTTTCTTTTCCTCTGACCCTTTTACCTGAGCATTCCCAGACACTCACACACACCTCACGTGTAATTACATCAAACTTTCTATTATTAAAATTTATTCAACAATTTAAAAGTAGAATATTATGGAAAATCGTTAATGATCTGACTCTTAAAGCCACTCTATGTAGTAATATCTCTTCTGACCACACAGGGACATAATGATCTGCTGTGCTGACAAAAGGTCTGGCGTATCTTTTAATACCCATTGCAGCGTCAGGGCCTCAATAAAATGAGCATTCTTGAGAAGTGCCCCCGTGTGGTCAGAGGTGGTATTGCCCCACAGAGTTGCTTGTTGATCTGCTGCAGCTTGACGAACACCCTCTGCTCTTAAAATGACCACAAGGTATCATCCAATTCATGCATGTAGGAACGAAAATGCAAAAACCTTTCCAAAGTTAACTAGGTACTTCCCAAAGGTACGATTTCAAAAGATGGTATCATGAGACTTCTGCATCATCATCATCATTATTTCTTTGAATGTGGATCTGATTCATTAAAAATTTGGTCACTTGATTTTAGTCTAAAAAGTTTTTGTCTTTTGGGAAAAAAGTAGTCGCTTTCAAACTTAATCAAAAGAAAAGAAGCCGTTATTATCTGCTTATCCTACTTCAGACGCTACATTCGCACCTGCACGATTAAATCCAGTTCATTATCACAAGTCTACAAGAACATACTGTAGGAATATAGTTTTGCAGCAAGCGGCTCCAGGAGGCTTTTGATGATTAGGCGCTGATGTCAAAGTGCCCGTATGGGCCTGATTGACTCCACTAGATGTCACTTTAGAGTACCAGCAATCAACCAGCACCAGCCAGACCAGACCTTATTTACAGCTTGCAAAACTCTCCATCTCAACACTCAAGCATTCCAAAAGCATTTCCATTCAAGCCCATCAGAGTTTTTTTGTCTAAATGTTGTTACAAGCAACACTTTGGCTTTCAAACGCCTTAGAGAAGGTTGAAAACGTATTTTTTTCATAAACATGGAACTTCAACACCTTCAGGAAAGGAGTTGCTATAAATGCATAAGTGTTTTTTCTATAAACAAACAATGAAGAAGCTTGGATTGCGACAGACAGACTCAGGGTTTCTTCTTGCAAGGGACACTATAAAAGTGTTTTATACTCTTGTAAAACATGCTAGTACTCATCATTTCCATATACAATAATGGATACATGCTATTTTGAATATCCTGTACGTCAGTAACAACAGACGTATCATCTTCTTTGTAAAAAATGATCACTAGCAAATCCATAGCATCCATAGCAAAATGTGATTTGTTTTTTTCACTTTTCCTCATAGTTGGACATTTTTGTATTTATATATCAAGTTCTTTTTTTGATATCTTAAATTAAAGGTGACACATGATGTGGAGGGTGCTTCTAAATATACAGTATATTTGGGTATCTGAACTGACAAGTAAATCAACATCTTTGAGTAACAGCAATCAACCAGCACAGATGAAGAAGCTTGTAAAGTTTGATGTCTACAAGTACATCATTCACTGAGTGGCTGAGATTTGCAGAGTACTGTGACATCACAGACCCACAACAGAAGTAGCAGAAGTATCCAGCCTGCTCCTCATTATCTCCACCCAACTTCCCATTGCACTGCATTAGTTGTTCCTCTGAAGTGGGTCATGCTAAGCTGGAACCCCGATTTTAAAAAGAAGCCCACCCTGCAGAAAAGGGGCGTGGAGTTCAGTAGTTAGCTCCGCCCCCATTAAACTGCCTGCTTTGAACAGGGCTGTAAAGATGTAGTTTAAAAAGAAGCTTTTCTCCAGCATCTCCTTGGTATTTTGACCAAAATACATCAGAAACATGTCATTATGACCTCAGGAATTTGCGTCTGCTTTTTACACTCAGAGTATCACAACTCTACTTTGAAAGTAAATACCAAAGAAAAAAAACAATCTAACATTTTGGATGCTACAGCTAAATAAAGTCATATTACATAGTGGTTTTGGGCTATGCTATGAGTCAAGGCAGAGAAATTCCAACACTATAAGAAATGTGAACACGTAAAGCCAGCTTGTTTATGAACATGGAAACAACAAAGCTCATCTCGTGGCTTTTGCAAAGTAGCCAAGTAAAAGACTAAAGTGGCTTGAACTTTCGTATGTATAAACAAAGTGGTTCTGGGTTAGTTAGTAGCGTTAGCTTAGCTCAGACTGTGATCAGATCTCGAGATTTGGGTCGATTGCTGCTCGTGTTTTGGTCGGCTCCGTGTCGGTTTTGTGTTTTGTTTGTGGTTTTTGTTGCAGATTTCCAGTGCTCGACCTGTGCTTTCACTGGGTTTGTATGTGTATATATATGTATATATATTAGATATAGTAATAATGCACATATATATGCCTTAGGTTTGTACCGGCATGGTATCAACCATTTATATGTGTGCAGACAAGGTAAAAAAAAACAAAGTGGTTCTGAAGTTCAAATGCGTACGGATCGTTGGTGTTTCCAACAGGTTGTGGGAGCAGCCATCTATGATGCTGTTTTGTACAAAAATATCTCATCCATAGCAACAAACAGGAGGCCCAATAACACAGGAGTTTTGTTATGAGTAATCACCAACTGTCTGAATTTATATAAAGCATTACATTTATCTCTAATATGATTAGTTAATTGACAGTCGGCTCAGCCAGTGGCTAGACACTATCACTTCATCATCTGTAATCATCCCGCTACTGTGTTTATCGAAGTAATCAGCAGTTTGTGTTGACCCAGCATCGGCTAAACGTAGCAGTAATTGTTGATTTTGCCATCAAGTCAACATGTTGAACGGTATATTCTGCTGTAAAGGTCTGCCAGCTGCTGTCTGGACCGTGTCCGAAGAAAACCCAGGTACGGCCTTGACTATGAGCCTGAATCTGTGCCATCGTCAGGCATCTTCTTGCTAATATTGATTTTTGAAAAAGGACTACACTGAAGTGATACTATTATCCAGATGTTCTATTGCTAAATAGTACAAATACTGGACTTACAAAGGAAATTAACTTGAAATGGAGCCCGTTCAGTAGGGGAGTGACTGTAGTCTGGGTGGTTTTTACCGATCATGGAGACGGGAGACCCTGGGACCAAGATTAAACTTCTAAAAGTACAGTAGCAGTAAGTTGCGGTCAGCAACTTTGGATTTAAGTCCTGGTCATCACATGTGACAACTGTTATCGCTTCAGAACACTCAGAAACCTCGGACAGTGTCACAAGAGCGACTTAACCTCCGGGCTTCTCTGAGTTAAAAGTTCCAAAAGCTCTTTAAAGCCTATTTAATTGAATTAAGCTGAATTCAATTGAATATACTTTATTTATCCCTTGCGGGAAATTCTTTCACCACAGCGCTCCAGTGCACAAATTACAAAGATTAAAGATTAAATATAACAAGAGTAAGAGATGGCTATTCCTGTTCAAAGCTTTAGGAATGAAATTAACTATAGTATATCCTTGCAACATGGCTGCACAAAATGTTTTACTACACCTAACATTGTTTATATTGCAGATACTACAAGAGGAATGTCTTCTGCATATATTTATTTAAACAATCTGGTGATTAGTACTTTTATTTCTTTCTTTAAATACTGCTGTTTTGCAAAGGAATGTACTGCTTTCCAGTTGAGAAGTGGTCATTTTGGGTTAATATTACCCAACCAAACGCTGTAAAGGAGCCTCTCATGCTCTCCGCAGGGCAGCACAATCTGCCAAGCTTCGCCAATGCAAACTGCACTCGTTGTCACACTTTGTGAAGTTTCCATAACAACGTGACACTCATCTGTCTCGATTGCCGATTAAAGAATGCACTGTGGTGGATAACATGAACTGATCTGGAGCTGAAACAGAGGGATGATGGGAGGGAGGGAGGGGGAATAGTATCCCACTATGTATTTTTCTCTCTTGAAGGATTTTAAGTTTGCAATTAACAGCTTCCTCCTCAAGCGCCTGAAGTATGCGTCTGCGAACACTTTGAAGATCAAATTAAGCAATTATGGTAAGATAAGCATTTCATGAGTCATGCTTTCGTATCTTATCATGTCGGCTACACATCAGGAAGATAACAGGATATTTTCATGGCTGATCAATGCTATCAGCAGTAGGCGATGTTCCCCTGAAAGCAGCTACTTTTAACTTCATAATTAAAGCGGCAGAGATCAAAGTAACTGCATGGATTTCATAATAAGATCAAGAACGCACCTTAGCCTTCCATTAAGTTTATACAAATCGTATAGACGACTCCTACGTGGCAAGGGAACTGGGGAACGTGCTGCCTGGGCTATATTTGTCAGCCCGGCCCCAACAGCAAGCAAGCAGCACGACAAAAGTCACATCTGAGAGATGAGATGCTTTTCTGAAGCCCGCCCAGGCTGACAATGTCTCACTGAGACTTGTCAGGGGAAACAGGAAAAGAAACGGCAACAATGCAATTGTTGCTATATTGGTCGACATCATCGCGACAACTTCAAACCACTACAAGGCCTTTTTTGCATTTCCTTTTCTGCGTTTGTCAGAGAAAACGGGGGGAAATGTAGAGTTTCTGCACCATTGAGACATTCTTAGGCATGGTTTAACACCTGCCCTGCTGGGATGACCTCAAGTTAAGAGCACAAGCGCGTCCTTTCTTCTCAGGGCTGGCCATGGTCTCCCAGATCAAACACTGGACCTAGATTTCCTTGATCCCTTTGACCCGTAGCAGGTGAGGCGGATCAGCGGCACCCCTGAGCCTGGCCTGGCCAGCTGCCGCGCAGACGCCTCGGCACATGTAACATGCTTGTTCACACATGCGTGCACACATACATTCCAGACTGCCCAAACAGTTGATCCTCAGGGAGGCTAATAAAACACACAATCAGTGGTTTGTACCGCGACCCGCAATGTGGACACGGAAGCACACAGATGGGTCACTACATTTGTCCAGATCCAGATAAAGGACACTTAAATAGGCTCAACATTTGTCAGAGACGCACATCATGAGCCCACCCTTAAGGCAACGTTTCATGTCTTTATTTGTTCTGGGCTTCACCAAAACACATGGTGGCTCTTTGAAAGTGGGTCACAACAAAGCAGGCCGAATGAACTCCACCCCGTCACGCTCAAACATGACTCAATATCCATGGTGTCACAGTCGATATTCGTGAGCCTCTGGACTGAAATTCTCAGAGGTTTAGGCGTCCCCTTGAACTCACATGGGTCTGGTGTTCGAACACACTTCTGCGATGAATAAAACCATGTCTGTCCGTCTGTCTGGGAGGGACAGACGCGTCTACAGCGGGTAAGATTAAATATGCTACATGATAAGAAGCAATTAAACATCTGGGTTCAACTATAGAAGTTTCTCCTCTGTCATACATCACCACAGATGTCTCCACAAAACTCTCTGGCAACTCATCCGAATCCGCCACTCTGTCATTATCATTCCAGTAATACTGGCATGACTTCTCCTTTCCACTGAGAATCCAGCCTGAGCTGAGATGGATGGTGAATGCACGCGGGAATCCCCCAGGGACTCTCACACTTAAGTAAACTAAGAAGAGCACAAACTCCCAAAGAGACACAACCCCCCACAACTCTCTCCAGGCACTACACATATCAGGAAACAAAACATTCCCCATCCTTTTCCCGTCTTACCTTCCACATGATTAAAATCCCATCATCCACACACAAAGTGAAAAAGAGAGGAAGAGAGAGAGAGGTGGGGAGGGAGATGGACAGCTATCTTTGGCTCTCTCTCTCTCTCTGTGGGATACAGAAAGTGCAGCGTTGGAGGCTAAAACGGCAGCAGGCAGGGATCTTGGGACTCGGTGAGGATGTAGATACACCTCCGCAGCTGTGTCATCACCTCTCATGACATGTTTCCTCCTCTGACTGTGTTAAGCCTTTCCATCCTGACCCGGCAGAGAGAGAGAGAGAGAAAGAGAGGGGCAAACAAGTGCACCGCCCACTCTCCATTTTCTCCTCCTCCCCCATGTCCATTCCTCCCACTGTTTCGCTGTATTTAAATCTAGCAGGGAGCTGCCCTGCCCTTGAGTAGGCCAATCACGGGGCTCCTGGGAGGTGGAGTCTGAGCTGTGTTGATGTGTGTTTTCCAGCGTGATGTGCCACACAAAATGATACTGTTAGTAAATGTCTGTTTGGCCTTCCTGTTTTGTCTGCTTGGATGCAAATTAATGTAGACGGGTGGGGGGCAAAGCGTGCAAACAGTCCAATGTTATTTGGCCTTGAGTTAAAACCAAGCGACCGTGTTGCCCCTAGTTGCTATCAAGGAAGTAGGTTTGGTTGGAGGTCCTCAACTGGAGGCTGCATGCCTCCAAAAGTGAGTCAACCGCCCTCCAGGTTAAAATTAATGCTGTCAAGCGATTAAAAAAATGTAGCAATTCATGAATTAAGATCTGTAAGTAATTAATCTAATTAATCACTTTTTTAATCTAACCTAAAAATTGCTGAGAAAAGCCCTCAACTTGAGGTGTTTTCCTTTAAATTCGTTACATTATTGCGGCAGATCAAAAGACTGATGTATAAACAAAAAAAAGTGGCTTTATAAAGTAATTTATTTATTTTTTAACAGACTTGAGCAGATGCAGTCCTAGCCACTTACATCCACTTACCCCCCCACCTGTTCAGCTAACCACGCCCACACACAGGGACAGCCAATCAACGTCCACTTCAAGCTGTGACGTCCCATTGTTTTCCACCCACAACTCAAGCACAAGAACCCACCGCACAGACACAGATTTCAAAATAAAGGCAACTCGCAAACAGAAAAAGTAAAGTTAGAGATTAAAAAATAGATTAAACGATTAAAAACATAAATGCGCTAAATATGCCTGTAATTCATCGCAATTAACACACTTATTCGACACCCCTAGTTAAAATATCCAACTGGCTCTAGTTACTTAGGTCGGTTAACACCTAGTTGTCCAGCAAACTCGGGATAAATGGGTTTCCGTTTAATTGAGGTTGCAACATTCAGATGGTCCAAGTTTGGTTTCACACTGTTAATTGAACCAAACCTTTTTAATAATGTATTCCCCCTTCTTACCTGTTGTGGCACTAAATCAAGAATTACAGGAGAAGACAAGACTAACAATGACCAAGAAACCAGGCTAACTATTGGTTCATGCAGGCCACGTTCTGATCCTGTAGTTTGCTTCTTGTATATGGTTCACTTGAAGTGGACTGAGACCTACGTTTTAAGGAGGACCAAAGTTCAGGTTTTTGATACTTTAGTGAGACAAACTTTTGATGGGCCTGCAAGAGATCGGACCCAGAGCTTCGTAGCCAGAAGCAGCTACGTTCAGTCCCCTTTGAAGGGGTTCTGGTCCTGGCTAACCAGAGGACACCAGCTGGACGAGCTCTGGGTTCTGCTTCCTCCAGTCTAGCGACTTTTACCTCAGATCATTTCAGGACCCTAACAAGTTGACTAACCGCACCAGTAACCAAAGACAAACTAAAAAGGAGGACTGACAAAAGTCCGCTGGGACTGGCGGTCACTTGGCTCGGGACTTGTGAACATACGCTGCCGATTGCCACACAAGAGGTTGAATAGGCTGAATGATGACTCGCCCCCGCAGCACTCATTTTTGGATGTTGTTTTGGTAAAGACATTTGTAAAAGAGAATGTTTGGACAGATTTGATGTGAATTAATCTAAAGTTATATCATATTGCGTAACAGATTAGCATAAGCAAACAAAACAACTTTTTTCTCTGAAAAGATCCAAAGAGATTGTCCAATTCTATGGTCCACAAGGACACATTTGACAAAGCATCGCTGAACACGCACCCTTTGAAAGATTCTGCCCTTGAGGAAAACTTTTTTCATTTTATAACCAATTCAAACCAATTCTACACTGATTCTTTTGCTCTTTTCTTTCAGACTGCAGGAAGGCTCTCGATGTGAAGCCTCTTTACTTTGAAACATCTTTTCAACCGACAAATCACATGTTCTCGTAACATAGAAGTTTTAGCCTTGAAAATTGTGCCCAACTCAACATTCAAGTTAAAATGACAACTTTGTGGTGTCTCAGCACCGAAGAGCACAAGCTATGGTGTTTTTATCAAGACGGTATTTGATTAATCAGTAAAGCAGCAAGGGAACAACACAATCATATTGAGGCAGAGGAAAGGCAAGAGTTTCTATCTTCATCGTCGCTGTTGTGGGAATATTAATTATCCAGAGCAAATGGACATGGAGAAAGATTTGAGTTTCCATTCACAGCACTTCAAAGTGACGGCGAATCAAGAAGTAAAAGGGGACACACTTCAAACGTAATCAAATTTGTCTATTATAAACATATAAAAAAAAGGCTTTTCCCCATTTTAGATAAACGAATGCCACTGGGGAAGTCAGTTTGTATTAACTTACACATCAACACATTCTCAGCATAAATCCCCCCCTCGGTAGTTTTTATTGTGCCTGTGACGTTTCTCCTCCCCCCCTCCACCTTCAAACCTGAGCTGTTTTGGCCGCCGCTCATAAAATTCCCCCCCTTTTCATGTGGCCCGAGAGGAAAGCAGCTTAAATTAATCTTCAAGATGCAAGACAGTCCCACACAAGGCAAACAGGGCTGCCTAAACCGCCGTCTTTGGTCCGAAATCCTCCGCATTCACCAGCTATCTGATTGGAAACTATGCCTTTTGGACACAATGTGAACAAGTTCTTTTTTAATCTTGGCCATTGCGCCATAACAGAAAGCAAAACAGATGAAAAAATAAACATCAGCCTGAAGTATTATTAAAAAGTTTACAGGTCACATGATAAGAAAACTTCATAGCCCGCAGCTCATTGGTCGCTAGATGATGGATAATCCCTGACATTTTGCGCCCCGGGGAAACTGAGTCCTCCAGTTGCAGAACGTCTTTCAAGTTATCAATGGGTTCTGGCTTTA
This sequence comes from Cololabis saira, assembly GCF_033807715.1. NCBI lineage: Eukaryota > Metazoa > Chordata > Actinopteri > Beloniformes > Belonidae > Cololabis > Cololabis saira. The sequence goes on along the minus strand of NC_084610.1, from coordinate 11,532,642 downwards.
ATTCCACCCCGGACTCAAAACTGCAAAGCCCGAAACGCTATTTTGGGCCAAAATCATGTTGAGCGCTTCGACTAAACCTGTTTGTTTGGGTCTGATAAGTTCCAGAAAGCATGTCCAAAACTGAAGGCTCCATTGAAGATGCCAAGCTCATACAGAGATTTCAATTAGATTATGTGTTTTGGAATTCCTGGAAGGTCAGCTAAAACGTGTTTTCATCACGTAGGTTCAGAGCTCTTAAAAGGGGGACTGATAAGTGAGTTTAGTCCAACAAAAAGTTCCCTCAGGTTTGGATAATTTACGGATTTCGATGACTCTGAAACGGCACGTCTGTGTGAGCTGCACAGCTCCTAACTGCGTGCCTCTCCGGCGGTTGGAGAGGGATCAGTTGAGGTGAGGCTGTTGCTAAAGAATGCTCTTTTGGAAAAGGACAAGGAAACAGTTTCCATCTCGGGTCAGTTCCCAGCGAGAGCAAGATCAGTCACTTTCCGAAGCCGTTTTTTCCCCTAACTCACCAGGACACGACACGTCCTTCACTATCGCAGGAGGAAAAACCCAGAGACACACTTTTAGCTTCAAGTATTTTAATAGATTTGTCTTTTTTACAGGCTATTCCACTTTTCTCCGATGTCGAGACTTGGAGGTGAAGCCACATTCATACACACTATGTCCCCGAGGGAGGACAAAACATTTAATTGCTTTTATAATCAGGAGAATCCTGCAACAAGTCTCATAATATGAAACAGCTGGAGGAAATACAGTTTCAATAAAATATTTAAGACTAGTGATGTTATTCTTATTACTCTGGGGTTACGGGCTCTTCTGTTTAAAATGTCAACAATTTATAAAAGAACGCTTTAGAGATTTAAAAGAGTACATTTTCCTCCGTGCTTCTCCAGATTATAGTTCCTTCTATCAGGCTCTCATGTTTTGAAGTTTGCTTGGGTTGTGTGTGTGTGTGTGTGTGTGTGGGGGGGGGGGGGGTCTCTCCCATCAACCCGGCTTCTTTACAGTAGATAAGAAAGGTCAAATTTGACTATCTCAAATACACTTTTATTTATTCTATCACAAAGGAAAACACTGCAGTGGCCATTGTCTCTTCACAATATTCATGTTATATTATCTAATGTGGCATTCTATTCTTACTGTTCTGTTTTTTTTATTATTTTTTATATAATTTTTTTTTTTTAAGTTTTTATTTTATTTATTTATGTTATCCTCACATGTTAAGTGAATGAAGTACTTGCGAGCAAAGATTAACCCGTGTCAAATTCCTTGTTTGTCTACGCAAACCTGGACAAAAAAGCTGATTCTGAATCTGATAATAAGAATAATAATAATTAATTGATAATAATAAAATTGATGATGATGATGCTGATGATGAAACCAAACGGGCTACTTGAACAGAGGGCTGTTTCACAAACAAGGGATACTGTGTTATGTCAGGCCTGGATTTATCTCTTATCCTGAGTTTCTGAATCCTACTTTTGTGAAACAGCTGTCAGCAGTGGTCACAGTCTCATTCTGCTCTAAACAAACAAACAAAAACATTCAATAAAGAAAAACGCATTTAGCGCCAGTGACTCCCTTGAATGGTAGTGGTGTGTGTGTTTGTGCGTGCTGTAACTTAGGTTCCTGCATTGAAGCTGAAACCAAATCATCTGAAAAGTCCTATTCTCTGATTGGCTGATAGGTTGGTAACTCCAGCCAGCTGCTCTGAGCTTGTAAAATGGACTGTTGGGATTTCTGTCCGGTGAGGTTAATAATTTCTCAGTTTGATAAATATCGTGTGTGTCTTGCGTGTCTTACGCGCTCAATGCGTGATACTTTTCTAAGAACATTTACCTGTTCAAGGTCAGAACATGTACATAAGAAAATTTTTGAGTTATTAATAAGTTTTTATTTGTTCCCTTGGTTAAGTAATCCACTTCCAGCTCCTACGCTGAGCTAGTCTAGCTGGAGTTTTGTCAGAGGCGGTGATTAGCTGCACAAAGAAGAGAACGGTACCATCTTATCAAACTCCAGAGTTGATAGAAAATGAATTCCCTATATGTTTGCAGATGCCATTAGCATTAGAAGCTTAAAAATAGTTTTAGGACTAAAGATGGTTTGGATTTTACCCACATACCATGCTGTCAGTGGTTGCGATGGTCGTTTGTTAAGATATACAACTATTTTTGGTTATTTTGGCAACGGCCCTGGTTAATTTGGATGACAGAAAGGACTGTTTGTGCAGATGATTCATGCAGCCACAAAAGTAAAAATGTTCTTTAACTGTTGACATTTTGTAAGCACATGCGTCATCTGCAATATAAAAGTTTTCTCTCTTTTGTGTAGAAAGTCTTGTGAAGGACAGAAACTCAGGTACGGTATAATTTTGCTTTTAGACGTGTAATCTTTCTCTTGAAGGGCTTTCAAAAAGCAGAATTAACACAGAGACACGTGGACTCTTGTTAGTGTCTGAAGAGATGCAACAAGCTGAGCAGATGTCCTCTCCCTACCAGTGTTCGTCCTCTGAACGTCTTCATGTTGGGGTTTTAAGTCGAGGGAAATTGTCCAGTGGGAGAGAAAGTGGTTTGAGTTGCATTTTCAGAACCACGTGTGGTCGTACATCATAAATTGTGGAAATGTGAGTCCCCCCAGCAGAGTTTCAGTGAGGACCAATTTACCTGGAGAGGTGAAGGTTAAGCATGAACGAGAAAACCTTTTGTATTAATCAAAGGTTTGTACTTTTAACAGTGACAGGGACGCTTTAAGTCAGGTCACATAACAATGTCTATCCCTTTAATGCAAACATGCTGTGAGGTCTCGTTTATGGTAGCACTCTCCTGAAAATTGCCTTGAGCCCGAACAATTCAAAAGATTAAGACTTAATTCTTTATTTAACCTACAATCAAAGGTTTTTGTTCTCCAACGAGGCGGCTAGCGGATCAATCCCAAGCCCCGTCATGTGCCAAGTGTCCCTGGAGAAGAGCGTGAACCCCAGGTAACCCCCACCGCTCCAGCCCCTCACAGTGCTGGTCCCCACCCCAGACACCCGGCACCAGGACCAGGGGCAGATGGAAAACCTGGACTAAATCTATACCTAGCCTTTTCTCTTAATGGCAAAATAGAACTGAGGGTAAAGAAGAAATGAAGAACAGAGGGACTGTGGGGGGTCAATCAGTCAGTGAGTCTGAACAACAACAAACTGGACAGTGCAATAACTGTGCAATATAACATAACACTTATTTCTTTTATATCCATTTTTTTTTTTATTTAATTTTTATTATAATTTATTTATTTTATTTTTTTTATTTTTTTTTAAATTTTTTAACTTTCTATTTATTTGTTTTATTTTATTAATTTTTCTTTGTGATATTTTTATTTTTATATTTATTTTTATCTTTTTATCTTTATATGGGTGTTTGGTTTTTGGGGTGTTTGATTTGTATATGACAGTGCTGAGTGAATGAGATGGAGATGTCAATTTCCCCGAGGGAACCTGCCAAAGGGATTAATAAAGTTGTCTGAATCTGAATCTGAAAATATAGATAGATAGTATCTCCATCTCAGTAAGTGAACGATTAAGGAAGCCTCGAAAGCTTTAAATCAAGAATAGAAAGAATAAAAGTGTCCAACTTTTTTCTTAATTCTTTGGTTTTTTTGATAACCCTTCTGACAAAAACTAGGAAAAGTCTGTTTTTACTGCCGCTCTCGCCTTTCATGTTGATCCTTCCCAGGACGGCCCTCCGAGTTCAGGAAAGCCGATCAGCTCGGTTTAAAGTGGTTTTATTTTTAACGACCAGGAATGACGGGAATGCGGCAGAAAGCGTGTCCTCTCTGCGAGTGAGGCCGTCGCGAGGATAAGGGACGACGGGGTCACGACCGAGACCTTTCCAGAGGGTACCGACACCGTGGGTAGTCTGGGACTGGTAGGATTTGCATCCTGCAGAAATGCACAGAAGACTTAAATGTATTAACTGGCTCTTAGCCAACGTCCTGGGGGGGAATAATGCAAATGGGCAGGGACCCTAGGCTACCTAACAATGCTCGTCACGTGCATACAAAACACTTTGCATATTACCTTCCAGACACGTCAAATAAGATCAGAGCTTCTTCACACCACATGGTCATTATCTTGAGCAGCATGCAGTCGTTCATACTACAAGACTACATTTGCTTGTAAATGGACATTTCCAGCCTCGCAAGATAGTGTGTGACCTTTTTCGAGCATCATGAAGTCACCGTTAAAGGCCGTCTGGAAAATGCCAAACACGGTTCCCTTCAAGCTGACCTGTGGCCTTTTTTTAAGCCACGGTTCACATGTGGTCAGGAAGGGGTTCTGGTTTGAATCAGCGACGGGAAGAAGACCCGCAGCTGAACGGAGACGCCGCCGTCTTTGAAGCGCAGTTGGGAGATAAAGAGAGTGGGGAGGGAGCTGTCGTCTGTCCATGTTTCCCAGCATCTTTTTTGAATTCTTGCAGAGGCTGTGAGTTATCGGTTGTTGTCACTGGGTAAACTGATTCAATCAGAAGGAATGAAATTATGGGATAAGTCCTAAAAGGAGATTAAAAGATGGGCACATGCGGGGAGATGGGGACAAACAGATTAAGAGATATGGAGGGAGAGGGGTGGAGGCAAGAGATAAATACGTCTGGGTAATAAACGCTACCTGTAGCTGCACTATTAAAACAATAAGACATGACATAATGACATGGATGGAGGAATCACATCGGCACTATGAAACTATATACAGCTGAGAATCTTTGATTTCAGATTTTTGTAAAATCCTGATGTACAGCTTCTTGCATTTAGACACAGCACCTTTATTTGGTCACAATTTCCACATTTGTAGATCATATGGCATCACAAGAGGCAACGAGGTGTCAAGAATGCTCTGAAAAGATAAAATTACATTTTGTGTCATAATGTATAAATGTACTTATTTTCATAAGTTAGTCTACTCAGAAATGATCTACTTTGGACTTGTTCGTCATCGGATCAAAATCAATCAATCAATCAATGTTTAATTATAAAGCCCTTTACAACACACAGGCTGACCAAAGTGCTTTCCATTAAAATCCACATTAAAACAAAACAATTTAAAAACAACATAATAAAACCATTAAAATCAAATTAAGAATATTTCACATCAATACTGTGTATTAAAAGACAGTCTAAATAAATAGGTTTTAAGTCTGGATTTAAAAACCCCAAAGTCAGTGATGGTGCGTGTGTTGCCCTGTAATTGTGTTGCCCTGTGTGTTCTTGTATTATATTAACTTTTCAATTATTTTAATATGTTAAATGACATTTTGTATAGATATATATGGTAAACGGGTAAATAATAAGTTAAGAAACAAAGTATGTACAGTATAATTAAATATTTAGTTGTTTTGGGATGATTTAAGAACTGCGATGTTACTTCCGGTTTCCGCGCGATCTCACTTCCGGTTTGGTTCCGGTCAGACCAGCCGTTATTTTCCTGCTCCATCTTCTTCTCACCATTTCAGTTGTGTACAAGCAATGCTGTAAGTTAAGTTTGATATATTAGATAATTATTTTTGTATTGTTTTGATGGGAACTTTATTAGCATAAAAACGATCTGTTAGCTAGCCATTAGCATTGGTTCATCTTCTAATTTGATTATGTATGTTTCTGTTGCAGTTTTCACCACTTATTTACACGTTCAATCTTCAATATAATTGATGAAACGCCACTCCACGCCTCTGTCATCATTTCTTATTGAAATTGGACAACGGTTTAGCTGAACGTTTAGCTTTGGGTCATCTACACCCGAGTGAGAACGTTACAGTGCGCATTTCTGGGTCCAGCAACCGAGAAGGCCCAATCACCCCAGAGTCTTCAATCTGAAGACGGCTAAGAGTGATGAATTCAAGTCCCACTCTCAACTTTTCTGTCCGCTTTGATCCATAAAAATATGAGTTTAGCTCAAAGTTTTAAGATAATGTTAAAATCCGTAAATAATCTGCTTGTTAAATGATATAGCTCATCAAAATTGTTTAATTATAACCAACAGTATCTCTGCCAATAGGGTAAGAAACATTTTTCTTGACTACAATTTTTAAAAGTAGTAAAATAGTAATTTTCTCAGCTATTTTTCTTTTAGAAATTTCTTTTTGCAGTTTATACACTATAAAAACATTCCTGTTGAAAATAAGCCTCATAGTCCATAAATCTAGTCAAAATTGTCTGTCAGCAAACATGTCTTTTCCAATAGGATAGGATATTTTTGTTTGGCTGTAATGCTCTATAATAGTCTTCAGCTTTCTTAAAACAAGCCTTTTTTTGTATTCAAATATTAGTTTTTGCAGTGTTTTTTTGCGTTTTCAATTAGAAAAGACATCATTTTTTATCACAATTATTATTATGAGTGAATGGTGTCAAATAAATTATTTTTTTTTATCTCAGCCATATTAACAACTGAAAACAGTCTCAGACTGAGTATTTTTATTGCAGATGTCACTTATGACACAATCTATTTTGTTTTTTTGCTTGATTTGCATAAAACAAGTTAATTAGGGGACGTATTTTTCAAGTTAATGACCACATCACTCATGAACAGTCACAATCAACAGTTTGACAACATGTAGAAAGGTTGTCCAGTATTTTCAGGTATTTTCCTCTACTGATGGTATATCTTATGACAGGATGACATGATGTTGTTAAAAAACTGACTCTATGGGGATTTTAGTGATTTAATCTCCGATGGCCCGTGAATAACAAATATCCCAAGGATCTGCCCGTCACCTTTTCTTACTATGTCTAAATGAAGCCGTTCATTCATGTTATGCATCTTATTTCTGCAAAGGGCTGAAGAGTCACTCCGTGATTCATCCGAGGTGGAATAGTTTGTGTCGACAGTCGTGTCTTTGAAGTAACTGAACCTGACAAAGAACAGAGAGAAGAGGAGAAAGAGCTTGTGATTCAAACGTAGGATGCTGCTCCAAAGATTACCGTGACTCACTGAATCAAACCGAGGTCAGACAACCAATGAAAATATTTAGATCCGCAGATGTTTTTGTGACCCTAATAAGGAGCGCAGGACCACTGAGGTCAAGAGAAGTCGTAGCAAACTCTGAATCACCACGAGTTGGGATCGTCTTCACTCAGCCAAGCTCCTTTTTTGAACATGACTTCAAACATGATGCAATTAAAGAGGACATCCGTAAAAAAAGAAGGAAGTGAAGTTGCCAGTAGCTCCGGATCCACTCGCTGAACCTGACACATTCTCAAGCAGCAATAGCTCACGGTCTTTCTGTCACTCCAAAGTAGTTTCCCGTGACAATATCCAGGCTGATCAAAATGTAACCAGAAACACAAAGAGGCTGGGTTTTCAACCCCCGAGGGAGATGAATTCAAGCGTACGTATACACTGTGTACGGTACTAATGTTAGGCACCATCATCATTAGGTGTCAGCAGCGCTAACGTACCCACTAACCGCCATAAGGGATGGGTTTTCACCTCTTGTCATCTATCAAAGCAATTCATCTGGTCCACTTCTTCAATTACACAATCCCTCTGGGATCTTTATCACCTGAAAAGCTGGAGTCAAATGGTGTATTATGGTGTTAAGATATAACAGAAAAAAATACTTTTTTTTTAATAAGGTATGTTCACTTTTCTAAAATAAAAATGTTTTTTACGCTTATAAAAAAAATAGAACAATCACTTGGTTTTAAGTCACATTTACAGCCCATTGGGAAGCAGTCTCGCTTCATTGACCTTGATGATGTGATTCCAATTGTCAAAGTGACCTCCGGTTTCCACCTCTGGTGTAAATAAGAGAGTGCTGCTTCACATGCTCACTATAATATTTGTTACAGCTGGTTGTGCTGCCCCGGGGCTGAGAGGAATCACATAAATTATCTCTCCCCATCAGCAACTTGAACTGGTCAAGGTGTCATTTATGGACTTAAAGGGTATAATATTGCCCTTTTTTCAAAGGTTGACATAATTTCTGGAGGTTTTAAATAAATGTCAATAGAATGCCTTTATCAAAATACCACAGGATTAAAGTATCACACTTCACAGCTCTTACAACATTGTTCACAGTCGCCGCCAAGGCACGTTATTACTGCATGAGATGGTGCACAGTCAACTACACTCCAAAACAGCCCCTCTAGGAATAACACAAGCTTTTGTTAATCTAGTCAAAATTGTCTTATTTTAAGCAAAAAAATCTGCCAACGGGCGAGAAAAAAAATCTTGACTAGAGTTATTAAAATTACCAAAAATAGTCTTCTTTTGTCATGAATCAAGGCGTTTTTACTTTTTTACAAATGAGTTTTTGCAGTGTAGCCCAAGAGCTTACACTAGCATATACAAAACTGATTGTTTTTAACAAGTTTAAACAATCGTTGCTTCGTAATAAAAAAGCTAACAATGCGTTTTCACTTTTTAACGTATGAAACATATCTAAGATAAACAAAAAAATAAATACATCTTGAAAATCAAATCTGACCATCAATTAATTCTCTTTACTATAAAAACTGATTTCATTGCTTGAGGATTGTACTTTTGCTGTTATCAATCAGGCACTTTTTGTAAATAATGGCAGGCATGAAGATGGGAAGTCATATAAATTGTATGCTGCATTAAAATCACAAATCCAAGCAATCTGAAGATAAAAAGTATAGGAAAAAAAAAAGGAGGGAAGGGGTCAAATAAAATGTTCTTCCATTGACTAGCATGGACAGAAGTCTCTCTGCCAGGAAGAAGATTGCTGTAAGGTGGGAATGCAGCTTTTGAATGTCCCAGACTTGTGGTCCGTGTTCCTGCTCAGCTTGGTGAATTTCTAGTCCACTCCTGCACTGCTGACAATTTGTCTTTCCTCTATCCTTTGAACTTTTGAACTCTTTCTCATGAATCTGTTGTTTTTCTGAAACTAATGACCTTTGCTTCCAAGTGCCTCAACCTGTTTTGACCAGAATCTAGCATTTGAGTTCACCTTTTTGCCAGAGTTTTGCCATCAGCTACAGCCTAACGTAGCCTTTGGATTGTTTGGTGTTTTTGAAGTGGACTTTGACCTCTTCAAAGTAATTGAGAAGTGTTTTACTTGCTTAGAGAGATAACAAAATACAAATGAAGATGTAATACAACTTAACAATGAGGATGATTCCTATATTGTCCTCAATTCTCATGGAAGACACATTGAACACAGTGTAACCCAACATCTATAGTACTTAGTTTAAAACACAGACCAATAAAAGACCTGCACAAAGTGCCTTGAGCGTCACTTGCGCGATTTCCAAAGCGTGCTGTTGAAGCCTTGTTTTTGTCTCTCTCCACAATGCCATGTTTGCAGGAAGTGACACTGCCAAACCCATCCTGGTTCATCCCCCCAAAAAATGGCAAATGGGTGGAAGGATGGGGCATGTCACCTGATCGTAGCACGGCTACCTAGCAAGTTAGCTATTTTAATGTTAATATGTGATGCCTACAATGTAACCTCGCATTAATACATATTACAAACATCCAACATTTCAGAAGTCGGTACTGAAACAAGAACTGCAGGTGAACCGTGGACTAGTGGAGCTCCACCGCTACTACTACTTTGTCATTTAGCAGACGCTTTTATCGAAAGCGACTTACATGTGAGAGAACAAACATACAGGGAACAATCAGGGTTAAGGGTTTTATTTGCTTAAAGGTTTTAAATGACACATTTAGACACAACGAAGGGGAGAATTACGGTGGCCGACAAGGGCCAAACGCACTGCAACGGCCTAATGCGTCTAAGTTAAGGAAAACGGCTTCAACAGGCGCACAATACCATCGTGTCGCCGCCGGTGTATCCGAAGTCAAAAACAGTTTTCTAAGCTGACCTAATAAACTTGTTGTGATTCTGATTCAAGTACAGAAACGATTCAAATTCACAAACTCAAAACGAGGTACAAAAAGAGGAACGTGGTGCAAATGAAAAAACGAGAAACCATCTGACTATATTTATATACGATGTTTATATCACTGTACAACGCTGTACATTACGAGACATTTCTTTATTAATAATCACATTACTGTTCCCGCTGTATGTTTAAACCATGGATGTAAACACTGTGGTTCAGTCAGCTGTTCCGTCTCTCTCTACATCCCGTGTGTCTGTCCATTGAGCTGTTACGGCGAGAGCGCCCCCTACAGGTTTGGAGCACTTCCGGTTGTAGTGACCGGTTATGAAGCGTTTTTCTTTTGAAGATGGTTTCTTGTTTTATATCGTTTTGTGCTTTGCATCGTTTCTGTATTTGCAGCGCGTTTGATGATGCTGCATTTGTCTTTGTTTTTTGCAGCACGTTTTTTCATTTACACCACGTTCCTCTTTTTTACCTCGTTTTGAGTTTGTGAATTTGAATAGTTTCTGGACTTTAAGCCGTTTTCCTTAACTGAGACGCATTAGGCCGTTGCAGTGCGTTTGGCCCTTGTCAGCCACCGTAGAGAATACTGCAAGTTTACCAACTCATCAAGTGATTGGCACCAGAGCACAAAGAGAAGCAACGTCCTCAGTATAACTCAAATACTTTCAGAAAGTCAAAGAAAACTTAATGTAGAGATTTCGAGAGCAAAGTGTTATTCTCATCGTCGGCGGATGCATAACACGAGCCCTCCGCTGTGAATAAAATTGACTTTTTCCCAGGTGTGCCCGATGAAGGCGTGAAGCATGAATAAGTTATGAGGGAAAGTCAGGCTCCCTGGATCTAGTCCCTGCAGTGTCGTGCAGCAGTGTCTATGTGTGTGTGTGTGCGTGTGTGTGTTGTGGTTCATTTAATTTTATGGTTATCATACTATGGTCGCCCTGTCTGAGAGAACATATTGTGATTTATGGGCTGCCACCGCCTGCGACTGTGGCAGTGCACACACCCCCCCGGGGCATACACACTTATAATGCTAACATCTCTCTTGGGTCATAGTAGAGGAAAATCTATTATATTCTGTTGTCATAAGGAGAAATAATTTAATTAAGAATACAGATGACTAGGAAAGTATTGAATGGTGGAACATTAATCAAAAAACATGCATTTTGCATTAAGGTTGGGAGGGGGCTTTATACAGGGTAAGACAGCCATTAATTATTAATACAAGTAGTGATGGACTCTGTTGGATCATTAATGGCATGAATTATTTATAAAGTTTGCCAGGTTCAGGTGGTTGTGTGTGTGTTTTGTTTTCAATGAATACAAAACCAGATTTTTTTTCAACTGGAACGTGTACATTTTGTCAAACAGACAAAGTTCACACAATGAGAACAAAAAACAACATCCTGGTAACTGGGCATGGTTTTGCATGTTGCTGCCAAGTCAATTTGCTGTTCCAGACACATGTGGAGCCACATGTTAATGCCAAGTGTGAACAGACTCGTTGAGAGATGTGCACTTTTTGGTCGGGTCGCTCAGGTCCAACAGGTCCAAAATGACTTGTAGACGTCACCTTAACAACGCCAACGAAGTCAGTTTGCCAGTTTTTCAATGTCCACGCACATTTGCTCGGGTTTAGGAAGATAAAAGACCCGATTTGATGTGGAGAAAATGGAAAGGTTTTACATGAAGTGAAGAGCTCTCAGCTGGTTTCTGTTGTGGTTTTAGGGTTTTTTTATTTCTGAACTTAGTTCTCCGGTTTTAGTCTTGTTTTTTACCCCCTGTTTTATCAGATTTTCTTATGTTTTTAAGTTCTAGTTTAACTTCCTTTTTATCCCTATTTCTCCTGATTGTTCACTGTGTCTCCTCAGTAACTGAAAGTAATTATGAGCTTGTCTTTTATCTGTCTTCCTACATTGTCAAGTTTTCTGGTTTGTCCTTTTTATCTTGGTTAGTGTTTTAACTTTTGATATGTTGTTTTCTTATGCTTTCAGGCCGTAATTTATGGATGTTTTGGCCAAAAACTACTTCCCACAGGAACTTCCTTTGCTACCTGAGAGTTAGAAAAAGACTATTTGTTCAAAGTTCTAACAGAAGATGGTTTAATCTCTAATTAGAAATACAAAAGGCGTGTAATGATTCAAAACCTTGAGCAAGAACTCACAGTAAAGAACAAAAACAAAAAGGTTACATCCTTTTAAATCTGTTGACATGTATTCAGAATCCAAATTAGATGTTTGTTCATAAATGATTGTATTAAACACACGTACTGACAGGAATATAAAAAACAAACGTGAATGGAAATGAATTTCATCTAAAATCTTCAGATGAAGAAAATCCCCCCATCACAACTTTGAATTTTAGATTTTTTAAAGGCAGATCTGGATCAAGGCAGGTGCAAATTTCATGCTCTTTGTAGACAGACCGACAGGCGGTTTTGTTGTCGCACAGAGGCGAGTCCCGGGAGACGGGGCTTCTCTCAACTGACATTTGCTTCTAACATGGTTGCCTTCCCATCTCTACGCATCCTGCTTCTCTAACAAGCTTGAGCTGTCTCCTCAGGCCAAGACAACACCTTGTCTTTATTCTTCTAACATCAGCAAAGATAAATGCTGCCAGCCACGGACAGACGGGGTCCGTCTACCACCCTCACGCAAACAAAGATGAGATTGAATCAATACGCAGACCATAGTACCCTGCTTGGAGTTCTGGAAATCCACGTGCAAAGCCATGCATCACCTGGAAAGTCCAGGTGTTTACAACTTAAGCCATGTTATCGAAAAGGGATGGATTCTTAACAGTGGACCAAGAGTTTTCTTCAGTCATCAAGAACCGTCCCTTTTAACACAAGTGTAGTCATGGCTTTATTATTCTAAGGTGAACCATTCACAACTCCTCAGCTTCTTGATGCATGAACAGTACAAGGAGGGGTAGAAAACATGTACGTACCTGCACGCATTTGTTTAGTGCATCAGTCATGCACGTCCAAAAGACACGCAACATGCATCAAATGCACACATATGAACGGTTTCTCCACGCTGTAGGTGTGTCCCACACCTTACTGTGTGGAGTTTGAGTGTTCTCCCGGACTAAATGTTTTATCTCAGAGAAAATGTTGAACAACTGCAAAGGTGGAGCAAAAATTGATACTAAGGTTGCTTTCGTCAACGAAAATTATGACTACGGTAAATATCGTCGTCAACGAACCTTTATCACCTGAGGAAAATGAGACGCAACTAAAATAATGGTCAATATATATATATAATTCACATCTTTTTATTGGGAACCGATGACATACAGAAGTCAAACACTAGCTACATGGTCCACCATATTTTTTCCCCCATTTTCCGAGAAAGGCGTGCTAAAACCTGAACAGAGCAGCACTTTCCAACAACCCCCCCACCCCCCTCAACTTTAGAAAAATAATGTAAAAAGAAAATAAATTAATTAATTAGTAAATAAACAGAATAAAACAAACAAAACAAAACATGTACGTGATAACAAGAGTACATAAAAAGGATGAAAAAGAGACTATATAATATATAATATATATATATATATATATAATTAAATATATAATGCAATATCATAGACGAATAAAAACGAGACCAAAATGTAGATTACAAAATAAAAAGCTTTCTGTTTCTGGAATGAATGTATTCTTGAGTCTATAAGGTAAAAATTATATAATAATAAGATAACCTTGTTTGAATTCTAAAATTGATTTGGCTAAATACAATCTTTGACTAAAACGAGACTAAAATGGTCAGACTTTTAGTCGACTGAAACTTGATGAACGTGACTAAAACTAATAAAAACTAAAATGATAGCTTGACCCAAAGACTAGACTAAAACTAAAATTGAAACAGGCTGACAGAAACAACACTAATTGCAACAAAAGAAGCCCTGATACTGCCCCACCTACAACCACATATGGCAGAGATTGTGTTTCACATCAAATAGACTGATTTTAAAAACTGCTCGTTTGTAAGCACATTTTGAATAGCTGAACCACGCTCTTGCATCACGGTTTTCCCTGCACTGCACTCCTGGTTTCTGAGTTTCCCAGGAGGACACAAAGATCCACCTGTGCGTGGAGACCAGACAACGAATCTGAGCCTGGGATCATCAAAGAGCCAGCGAATGCCGGCGGCAGCATGTGCAGCAAACTCCCGCATTAATAACTGGGACCTCCAGCTGCACGGGCACCAACAACATGTACGCCAGATTTTATTGACAGACTTGTGTTGTTTGAATAACCTTCTGTTAGTATTTAAAAGGCAATCTATATTTTCAGAGCAATATAGATTCAGTCTGCCATATTTTCCAGAAGAGTGCACCAAATGGCCTTCATTAGTCCCCAGATTCTTCTGCGGCTCGGCGTGGGGGAGATCTCCTTATGTTGGCGTTTAAATCTCACAAATCCTCCAGGATCTATAGGCTTTAAACTTATTGCTGCATCTATAACGTCTGATCAAAGTCCTAGTTTTAGGATTAATGTTCTGGTTCCAGGGGTTTAGGGAAATGCGGTTTTAGTCCATCCCTGGTTGACTTGATAAACATTTGTTGTTGTTTTTTTGGCAGTAAATGTCATCTGTTTTTTTGAGTTGCATATTACATTTGAAGACCTTTTGCAGACAACTATCCACAGCGAATTATAGCCTTTCAACATGTTTGATTTCAGATACAGAATGGCTACAGTAATTTCATGAAAATACACATATATTTATCAATAAAATATAATTTGAGGAAGAAGTCAGTTAAATCTGGTTTATGTGTTTATATGTGTTTATAATCACCGTTGTGGTTTTTCTTGACACTCCACATGCAAGGCTGTGTGAGTATCTAAAGGGTGTACTCTTAACGTTTAGTGATGTAAACTTCTGCAACAGTTGCCATCCTGGCTGTGGAGTGAAAGAGAGTGAAGTAGCAACCTACAGTAGATGATGGATTAATCCTGTCAAAAAAGATGGCGTCGGCTGTTCGGGCGCTGAAAGTGGTGTTTGAAAGCCAGGGGGTTGATCCAGCATGCAGGTTGTGCTTGTAAAGAGCAGATGCTGGAGGAGGCAGTAGAGAATGAAACGTTTGAGAGATCTGCTGCTGCTATCTTGAAAGGATTCAGTTGGTGTTGCTGTTCTACGAGTCGGTTTTATTGATCTCAGAATACGGCTGCCTGAAAATAGCATTTAGCTTGTCCCGGGAGATTACATTTCCTTTCCTTTTCTCCTCCATTTCAAGAAAAATGCTCTGTGTTGCAAAAATCCACCACATAATAATGTCTTTCTATTATTGCAACCACGGCAGTGTACAGTATATGGTATCATTTTAACAACTTCGGGTGAAAAAATCATGATGTAACTTTTCAATCTTAACACTTCAGAATCTGATTTACACATTACACCATCGTCGTGTTTTTCAAAATTCAAGGTGAAGAAAATAAATATTTTCAAAGAGCTATGCAGGTTTGCGCTTCTTCTGCTGGTGAAATAATTTGCAACCTTTGCACATAGTATGGCTAATTACTATCAGCTAGTTACTCTCCTAAAGGTCAACAGATTGGAGAAAAATGCAGGGTACAGATTTTCTACAAAACTACAACTTTTACTTTAGTTCTGGAATTAAATTTAACTCGTATCACCATAATAATGTCAGGAGTATTCAGTATCAGGAGCTATGTTATTTATTTATTTTTTTATTATTGAAACCATTTTAAGCAAACATAACTAGCTTAAACTAGCTTAAAGTTTAAAGTTGTTTTTTCTTGACATTGTGCCTCGTCTGATCTGGGATCCAAATTTTTTTCTGCTAAGATACAAAAAAACCGTCTCTTGCACACTTCTGTTCAAGTAACTGGATAGACTCCGTCCATACCCTGTCGCATTCCTTTGGTACGTTTTGTACCGGTGCACATGGCTGTAAAAGGGAGGAGTACTAGTCCTTTTTCACAAGAGGGAATGGCTGTACAGCCAATCAGGAATAACAAGTCCACTAACTGATAATGTGAGTAAATATGTGTGTTGTTACAGTGCAATGTTCTGCTGGGGAAAACCACGCCCCTCAACATCGTAACATCAGTTCCCTACAGCAGCTGCTGCTCAGTTTTCAAGGACCGCAAAAAGACATCTGGGCTGTTCATTTGTTTTCGGAACTCCTCATAGGCCAAGTGGATTGAACCTGAAGACATCTGTGGGAAGCACTTCCAGTCCATAAACACCCCACGCCACAACCCACAGCCCCAGAGGCTGGACTGCTAACAGCGCAGCAGCAGACACTCCAGGACACCCACATGTTCTTTGTCCTGGAGTGTCCTGGAGTGTCCTGGAGTGTCCTGGAGTGTCCTGGAGTGTCCTGGAGTGTCCTGGAGTGTCTGGTGCTGCAGGCCACCCTCACATGTTCTTTGTCCAAATCCTGAGCTCTTTTGTGGGCACAAGGTGGACCTTCTCAGTACCAAGCAGGTGGTGATGTGATGTTTTATGATGTTGTACTGCTATTACAGCTTTTACAAGTTTTAACTTCATCATGATACATTTACAGCAAACGGGACTAGCATAGCTGATACAAGCCACTGTGGACCATCCAAACGAACCAAATTGTTTCAGTATTGGTGTTTTCATTGTCTATTGTGAGTAGTGTTGTCCCGATCACGTCATTTTCAAAACATCGGTATTGGACAAAAAAGTATTGGGACATACTGTTAGGGCTCGGCCAGCTGGTCTTTCCTCCGCAACCCGGTCGCGCTGGGAGCGCCGAGTCAGCGCGGCGAGGACGAGCCGGGCGGCTCGCGCTCTGAGCCACAGCTGCAGCTCAGAGCGGGGCTACCTGTAGGTCGAGACGAGTTCTTGTTTGTTTGCTTTTTGCTCTGTGCCTTATGATTTTGGAGTTCCCTGTGAGTAGGCTAAAGCTTGGATTATGGTTCTGCGTTACACCAACGCAGAGCACACGCCGCTGCCGTGACGCCGTCATTACGCCGTTGTGACGCCGTCGTGAACCCTTCAGACTTCTCTGTCACTCCATTTTGCCGCGGTTCAATACCCCCCGAGAGCGCTAGGGGGTTGCATTCTTTTCCTGAATGGTTTATCCAACTTTTCCGGTCAAAGTGAATCAAAGAGATAAGGACAACTATTGTGCAAAAAACAAACAACCGGAACCGGAAATGCGTTGCTACCAAGCAAACCAATCACAGCCCTCTCGGTCTGCGTTGGGTCTGCGTTGCCTCGGCGCATAATTACAATTTTTGGGAGGTGCACGTCAGGCACGGCGTGGCGTGTGCCATGGGGAGCTCATTGTGGCGCAACCTGCGATGTGCGCTTGGCGTCGATTTAACGCAGAACCATAATCCAGGCTTAAGGAGTTTTTTTGTACATCTCTCTGTGGATTCCCTGTGGAAGTTTTTTTGTGTTTTACAAATTAAACTACGTCGTGTTTTTGGCCAAAGTTTAACCCTGTCTGGTGTCGTGCGCTTGGGTTCAGAAAAGAGATCCATAACGCATACCTAGTTATTAATGTTTTTAATATATATTAATTATTAAATCATTTTATAATTGTATTTAACAACTGTATTTAACAATACAGTCAGTTGATGTGTGTTTATTATAAGATATTGCTTTTGGGCGGCTGAAGAGACGTTTGTGCTGGAGGGGAGAGAAGCGCGGCTAACAGAAAGCTAACAACAGCTAGCCTATGCTCAGATAAACGGAGACAATGTCTGAAAGTTTTAAAAAGAAAGAAAAGCTGTCGTAGAAAAGTGACTGTAGTGTTATGTAAATGATTATCCGTTACTCGTTAATCATCTTTTGGTCCACTTTATTGACTTGGTGACAACACAACACAGGGATGACGGACTGCTATTTCGTGGGCTGGTGTTACGGTCTAAAGGGTCCGTCTCTGAACAACCACACTTGGTTCCTACGCTCTGCTGAAAAATCCTGAACGGGACAACCCTAATTGCGAGTAACTAATTGTGCAAAAGGTTGCAGCAGAATATCGAACAAGCGACCAGTGCTGAACCACAAAGCCTTTGGAGAAAGATGGAGAAGACCACTATTTGTAGAAATGTCTAAGGTGTAAAGTTACTAGATTATAGTTATGGCAACGTACAGTACAATCCAAAAGTTTGGACATACTTCCCCATTTGTTTGAATGAGAAGGTGTGTCCAAACTTTTGGTCTGTACTGTACATAGCACACTTAGGTTTTTAAAGTAATATAGCAGGTGGAGATCAATCAGAGTATCCATATTCTGTGACTCCATCAATACTGCACTCCACCGCCACCGTAAGTGCTCAGTGGAGGCGAAGCTGTTCACACAAGGCTTCCAGCAGATTGTACAATAGTTAGAAAGTACTATTGTTCTGTAGTGGCTGGCACAAACGCACAATATGTTGGGAGAAGCTGAATCACCACACAGTCAAAGCACCGCCTCTCAAAAGCTGTGAGGTTGGCAGGGATGGAACAAAACAGAGCACTTGACTAGTCCGCAGCCCTTTCTCATCACGGAGTGTCTCCGGCTCTCTCAGGCTCTATCATCATGCAGATTAACATTCAAGTGTCATGTTTGGTCACCCGTAAAACAAACCAGCCCATTCATGTTGCCCAGTACCCACTGGGTGGATGAAAGGGGGACCACTGCAAATAAAATACCTCTGGATCCATTCACATTCCCTCCCACATCTTTCCAAACTTAACCTCTTTTGTCTTTTCTCTGTATTCAAACAAATTTTATTGAGCTTTTGGAATAAGGCGAGGAAGTGGCCCCGGGCCAGTGGGGAGCTGACACATGAATGCCAAGATGGATGGGATTTTATAACCGGAATGTGTGTGCGCGTTGGGGGAGTGTGTTGGCTGGGCATGAAAAAGATTGGACACACTGGCAGTCGGTGGTGCCAGGGCCTCCTAGCTTGAAACCCTGCTGGGCTCCAAATATGGCAAAGAGGGTGCTGTAACTGGAATTATTTGAGCATACTACAAAGAGCAAAGACTTCAAAAGGAGAATAATTTTAGTGCATCTTAAAATACATTTAAATATCCCTTTTGAATATTTCAGTTGACATATGAAAAAGCTATTTTTTAATAGTAAAAACATTCAGAGTTACTGGCAGTTGCACAGAACTGAGCAGAACTTCCATACAACTGCTTCAAATTGAATCTTTCACCATCCCGGCTATTCTCCGGCACATTCAGGAGCTCACATGCACGCTCCAGGTTATAGTGATGCATCCAACTCTTCCTCCGCACACTGTTTCACTTCATTTTAGCTCAAGACTCGTAGCTCCAGGTACGTAACTGTCAGCTTCTGCCTCATTCGCCCAACACCTCCCTCCTCCACCAAAACGCCTGGGAATAGAATGGAAAGAACCCACGCTGGGAAAGGGGATGGATTGGCAACCGTTGGTGATCCAGTATTTCATCCATCTCGAAGCCAATGTCGACAAAACATAAGCAGCTTGTGATGTTCTTGAGCATGTTAAGAAATAAAGGATTCCTAAAATAGGCCAACAACATCTTACAACTCATTTACACGACACGTACATCAACTGCCAAGTCAAACACTTTGGAGAGAAAAATGCCAGTTTTATCCACAGCAAAGATTCATTTATCTCACAGTACAGTAAATTGTAGATTAATGCTGTTCAGTCAGTCACAGGATAGAAAAATCCTTCTTGCTGCACCACCAGCTAAATGCATTCCAGATCATTACGCAATAGATAGAGCCGTGTGTTGATGGGCCGTGCGCGCTAATCTTTGACAAACTGAACACACGGAGCCTCGCCGGAGTGTTGGGAACAAATCCACGTCGATATTTGAAACAGCCGCTCATAAATATGCTCTTCAGAACATTTAAAAACAACTTTACTTTAGTTATCAGTGCTGAGACTCAGATTAGCAGGTTTTTTTCCATAATTCATAGCAGTGTGTATATATACCATATTTGTATTATTCATTGGGCATGTCGGCTGCTTTTTACTTCAGATGCATTACCTTGCAGTCAAGCATCGGTGAGTGTTTGAATTCCAACAGAAATTCATGCAAGCCTGAAGGGACTATTTATCATTTTGAGCAGAACTTGAGTTTTTAACCTCTGCACATGGTTGAGTGTATATTTACAAGCAGCAGTGCGTACATCCATTCATTCATTCATTCATTAGCAGGTCCAACTTTCTTCTTTGGAGGGTCGATGTTTCGCCATCTATCACTAATTTGTCCTTTCATGTCAACTGTAAATAACTTTTTCAATCAACGCTTGAAAATTATGAATTCATTTAAATTATGTTTCACTTAGTACTTTTCCCCAAACATGGGCAGTTTGCTTTAACTTGGGTTTGATTGATGGCGTTGACTTAAGGTGAGTGCGGCTGCCTAATATCAGCCACGTTTCCCCAAATCATTTTTGTTGCCAGGCCAGACCAACACTTACCATATCCCATGTTTAAACCAGCTTATGAAATTTGGGCCACATCTGTCTAAAAACCCAACCTTGGCCCAGATTGTGAAGTTCGGTCCACATCTGGCCCACCTAGCACCTGCCAGTGCCAATGCTAAGTACTAAAAGTCGCCCCTAAATGCATCTGCTGCCTGGTTGAGTCACAACGTACCCAACGAATGTGGCAAACTGGTTTAACTGCTTGTTTAACCGGACATCTACCTTCACTTATAGCTCTAGAGGTAAATAGTTTGGTGTCAATTCTTAGGAAGTGAAACCGTGCCTTAAGTAGTTTTGGTGTATTAACATTATGGGGAAATTGCATAGCCTAAACTTTCCCAAACAGCAAGTAAAACAGGAGAACCAGAAGTAAATAGAGAATGAAGGTGGTCTCAGACCTTCTAGCGATAGCTAAATGTCCATCCTTGGATTTTACAAGGTGTGTGAGTGCCAAGACAAATAAATCAATAGGTCGAGGTATTCGTGATCTGCTCAAAATCATCAATTAATTAACTCTTCTCTTTGGATTGAAAAAGGAAACTAATGCAAGAATTTACAAAAACTCAAAATGTAACGTACCGTTGTTGCTGTCCGTCAGTTATAGGTTACCATCAGCATCAGAACGTTTATCACTGCTACACCACTCTAAGGTGGTGGCAATTTCCCCCCCGTTTTTATTACCAGTGATGTCCAAAGCCCCTTTTACATTAGCAGATACCCGCGTTTAATGCACAGATCTGGCGTGTCATGTGTCCTTTTTATACTGAGCGACCGGGGTGGCGTGTTCAGCTGCCCTGCGAATGACTCGCCTCAGAGCGCAGTGTGAACTGCGGGTCAGATCTAATGTACACACAACTAACACAGGATGGCAGGGGGTGGGAGGGGTTTGTTGGTCATGTAGCCTCCCCTGGTGTACAACCCACCAGGGGAGGTTGTTTTTACTTATTTACTATTATTATCTAATAAAATAAGGAAACAGTTGATGAGAGTAACAGCAGCAGGAGGTCACAGGTAGGATCTATATTTGCAAGATTAGTAACTGGGGAGACGAGATCCACAAGTTACTCAGCCTCGGCGTATGTCCAGAATCACCAAGGATGGTCCGTTGTTTGAACAACTGGACACAAAAATGACAAAGCGGGGCTTTGCAAGAAGCAAAAACTCGGCCAAAACACGCTCATACCGATGCTCATCCATCCTCGTTTGCAAAACTACACCTGTCTGACGGTGTATGAATCCTGCTGATGTAGGGACCATTCTACACGCTCACATAGGTTATGCTATGTTTTATGCATAACGCCTCCCGACTCGCCTTCAGGCCCGAGGTGACAAATAACACGCCTTACGTCTATATTACCCAACGTGCATTAACCACGCCTTCATCATCCAGCGATATTAGCGGGATCCGATCTGAAAACGCCTAAAGGCTGCAGTCTGTTAGCATGTCTCCGAGACACATGCAAAGTGGCATTTTATGTTAAAATGGCTGCAGCGTTATGAAGTCCACATTAAAAGTAGAATACACAACTGGGCTAATAAAACGTGCGTTACTCGTGAGACTTTTTCGACCTTTTTTGACCTTGGAAAGAGCGTTTCCCATCCCCTGAGATTCCAGATGTGTGTTTTTTGTTTGTTTGTTTTAGTTTTTCTCTCATGTACTGCCCTTTTGCACGGGTTTAATTTACATGTCAAAAGGTGGTACCTGCGACATGAAAGAGTTAGGTTGAGGAACGAATCCTGTTTTGGTTGTGATGTAGCCTTTCAGAACAGCTCCTCTAAATACTGAAAAATGAAGTGGATAATATGAACCATGTAATCCCGACTTAATATTAACAAGTTCAAGATGGAGAAAGTGAATATTCACTCTAACTGGTAACACGTGACCTCCACCTTTGAGTTGTCTAGGTTTAGGACAGGTCATGTTAGGTCAAGGCCCGCTATAAAGTGGAGGTCACATGTTTGTAGTCGAGAGCAGAGCTCCACTTTTGCGGTCTGAAACCAGATCTTTCTTGACAATTTGGGGATAGAAATGGGCTTTGTTGCTAAAGTGGTAGTGACTCTAGACTGGTCCGGACTAAAATACCATTCTTCTCTTCCACGAGCAGAACTGCTGGTAGTAATGACGGTGAAACTGTTGGGCTCAGTAGATTACTTTTGACTTACAAATGTGTTTACATCCCACTCTTCAGCTAAATTGAAATCTGAAGTGTGGGCTGCATGCAGGAAAATGCAGAAAAGGTCATTGTGTGCCAAAAATGAAGGTGACAAAATGTCGTAGTGCTTACAGATACAACACTATACCACTTTGGAGACTTTTATTTTGGAAACTGGCACTCAGACTGTTGAGATTTACAAAATAAACATACTAGCATTCAAACCTCATCATATTACTGAATAACCTGTTAACAATCTAAAATGAGGGCATTTTGATTTTGAGTCTGTAACTACTAAAGCCTTTGCTGAAGAAACTAATCACTATCCATCCCAACACAACAAAAACAATCACATTTTTGAGGAATGTTCATCCCTAAACTTCAGCAGAGTTGAGCAGGTTAATGTTGTAGCCAATTGTTCATAGTTGGTCATAAATTAATAATGTCTATGCTCTTAGCTCATGTTTGAATGTAGTGCGATTGGTTGCCCTGACAACCACAGAGACGTGATCATTAATACATAATTAGTATTTTCAACAGTAATACAGCATTGCACTTTAAGGTTCAGCACACATAATATCAGATAACCGGAACAGACATGTGCAAAGTAAAAAGAGAGTAGTATTGATCAGAGTATCGATAAATACCATTACGCAGTACGTGTATTTATAAAGTTCCTAAAATACCCACTCTGGGTAGAGAGACTGAACAGATGAAACAATGCTTAATAGTGTTAATCTTTTAGTTTACCTTAATGACTTATTACTTCATGTTTTATTTTTGACTTCAACATAAAAAACATTTTTAAATGATGAAAAACCGACAGAAAATGTACCATAATGATACACACAGTGTTTTCTATTCTAAATGTGGGGCTTTAACTTCCATGATGCTGCAGTCCAAACAAGCAATTTGTGCATTTTCATGCACATAAGGCAAAGAAGAATAAATTGGATGACGGACTGACATAAACAAAGCCTTCTGGGTACTTGCATGGTTCAGCTAACGAGCTAGTGGTAAAACGTAAATATTCCACTCTGCTGAACTGACATTCATTACAGAACAGAAAACAAAAAAATACATCCAATTATGACATATTTCATCATCATGTCTATATATGTGAGCTAAAATCACGTGTGACCACATGAAAGGAGTCAGTTGAATGAATCCATAAATTAAAGTGAAGTTGAATTAACAATCTTTTTTTTCTTCTTTTGTTTCACATCCAAAATCTGAATTTCAGAAGTTAATTTTTGCTTTCGAGAAACTCAAAAGTTAATCACATTTCAGTTACGTGAAAGAATCTCATTTCAAAACGGAAAGACAAAAGCTGCCACCGAAACAATGACAGCAGCGTGCGAGCGCTTTCAGCTGCCACGCTTTGACCACATGGAGCAATGAAGTCGTTAAACCCCCCCCTCCCCGCCCCGTTCCGACCCACTCCACCCCTCCGATGGATGACATCCCATTGTGGCTGCGCTACGATGGAGAAAAAGGAAGAAAAAAAAAGAGACCCTAAACCTTCCATAGAGGACTGGTCCTGGTGAAAGTGAATTAAGCAACAAAGGAGGCACTTACATTCAAGAGCCTCACATGGTCCTCCGACAGAAAAGAAGAAGAAGCAGGCAGTGATTCCACTCTGAGGAAACAATAGTAACCTTGAAGAAAGAATGGGAGAAGCAGGGAAAGTGAGACAGGGAGTTGGAGAGATGGAACAGAAATGTGAGATGGAGAGGACGCAGATCCATGCATCCACGGAGCCAGCATGCGCACAGCAAATCAAAACACTTTGGATCTTTTCTTGCATCTCCCCTCCTCCTCCGCCTCCTCCTCCTCCTCCTCCTCCTCCTGTGCAGCCCCCCCACCACCACCAACCCATGCCTTCGGGTTGTACTTGTCATGTGTTCAGGCTCAAGCAAGCGTGAAGCGGTCAGGGGAAACCGCCGCGCCAAGTGCTTTGTCCAGCGGTTGGGAAGTCATGCCACCGTTTGGTGGAACGTTGATCTTTTGGGTTTCCTGATCCCTGGCAGGTGGAGAGAGAGGCGGAATAATGTCCAGTTTCTTCGCTCCTCCATCACACCTTTCTGGAAGGAAAATAAAAAAAAGATAATCCATGTGTCTGTGGATTCTTTTTTTTAAATCTCCCTGGGTGGGTTCCAGTCCCAAAATAATTTTTTTAAGGACTCCAACCATTCGCTTATTGCACACATACATCAAACTACGTATATTCTTGCTTTTCTTCTTTAGAACTAATAATAAACACTACCTCAGCGATGTTTTCCGTCTATCAGTCTATCTTTGTTTTTCCTTTCAGCAGTTGCTACCCAAGGGACCACGTACACAGAGCAGCGGGGTCCACATAGTTTCTAGACATTTAAAGTCCAGAGATTCACTTTGAGCGCTTTGGGATGAAACTGGACTCTTAAAAGGGAACGAACGGTTTGATTTACTGGGCGGTTTCAGAAAATATGGTCCAGGAACATCATAGAACATGTGCTTTTCTTTCATTTTGTTGCATCAGTTGTTGAAAGCTCAGCTCGTTTACCTCACGTCGTCCTTCATGCGTTCTCAGCAGAGGCAGATGGTTTGATTCGTAGAACTGAGCAAACCCCATGTGATGTCAGCCACATTTCTACTGAAAAGCGCTTCTGAAGTCTCTCTTTCGTCGCTCATGTTAAACTATGAGCGATGAAAACCAACTAACGTCATCTGACCTTCATTCTGTCCTCGTGTCAGATGTGGGTTTGGTCTTCTGAGGCGAGGACATGTACTCTGGACATCTCCACCACAGCTACCGTGGCATTACTGCCGGTACTAGCTGAGCTATGGTTGGGCTGAGATCCATGTTGGTGGTGAAGGCTGTGGGGGGGAAGGTGACTCAACTAAACCAGGAAGCTGAAGGGCCAATCAGCTCAGCCTGGGTTCCCCACAGCCTCAGGCCAACAGTCAGTGGTAGCTGCTCCCAGCAGGAGGCTGAGTCAGCTGACCAGAGGTCGACAGCTGGTCACAATTAACAACACAACCAAACATCATCTTTAAAATAACAGTCATTATTCTATCTAAGATGTAAAATTCAATAAAAATGCCAAACACAGAGGAGGTAAAGTGATTACAGTTAGCTTTGAGGAGTCATAAAAAAAAAAAACATGTTCCTAAGAATGCATAAATCTGACTTTTCATAATTTTTACCCGATAAAATACATAAACGTTCAACCAAAGATCCTCTATACACAAGATAGCGCATTGCCGTTACTGGCAATGGTTTGAAATTGTATACACTTCCGGTCTCCTAAGTGGGCGTGGCCGCCCCTCTCCCCACATCGTTTTGGAACATACAACACTAGATACAGTACAACTTTCTTCCAAAAAAGGCTTAAATAATAAAAATAACAGTATTATTAACCAAAGAAGCAAGTTTTATATTAGTTTTAAACTTCATTTTATCCGTTGGGAAAACGATGAGAGCCAAATCTCGCGAGAGTGTGTTGCTCAGACAGAAACAGGTCTCAAACAAAGTTCACTTTCTCCTAATCTGTCAGTCTGAAAATTTCCATTTTGGTGTCAGAATGTTCAGAAGGTTTGTGGCTTTTGAGAAATTGGTCCCATATTTACTTAGGTTACTATGGGGCGAAGGAATTGGTAATAATCTGTGCTCACGTTCACTTTTCCCATAGGACTCAATAGACTCAGGACCTACTTCCGGTCTCCTAAGGAGGCGTGGCAGTCACGTGACACAGATACAGAAAACACAACCGTAGTGGGCTGTCTCGGTTATAGAACGTCTCTGGTTCAACCCTCATGCAGTTATCAGTGTTGTAAAATGTATCCATGGAGACCTATAGCATTTTTCAACATTAGGGCCAATGGGGATTGAATCTCTTTTGGAGCCAGCCCCTTGTGGTCATTGACTAAACTGTAGATTTCTTACTTCTGCATTCGTAACGGCTCAAAGAAACAGATGTTACCCCATGGTTTGAATGTAATGATGACGCACTGGAACGAGTTTCTCGTTGAACAAATCTAATTGAATCATTCCTATGTATTAATTCAATTAATTCACGTTAGCAGGTTTTCTAAGCCACTGTGTTAAACGTGTGTTTCAAATGGTGGCGACTCAAAAGGACGACATTAGTTGTAAGTTTACTTTTATGATCATGTATGACGTTAGGGTTGCCACCTGTCCCGTAAAATACGGAATTGTCCTTTATTTGAGAAAAAAATGTTGCGTCCCGTATTGAACTAATACGGGACACGATTTGTACCGTATTTTCATTCATTTTTACACCATATTCTAGTTGAATTATTGAAATAAGTTAACTTTTACACCATATTCTAGTTGAATTATTGAAAAAAGTTAACTTTTACACCATATTCTAGTTGAATTATTGAAATAAATTAACTTTTACACCATATTCTAGTTGAATTATTGAAATAAATTAACTTTTACACCATATTCTAGTTGAATTATTGAAATAAATTAACTTTTACACCATATTCTTCACCTGTAGCTATATTACATCTGGGCTGATGTGGACATACGTAGCATAGGAGGCTATTTCAGTTGCTATATGGTTGTCTGTCTCTACAGTCATGAAAGTTCAATGCTATTAAAGCATTTTAAACTTTAAATCAAAGCATTTTGTTTTTCATATAAAATAAACACATTTTTATTCAGTTTAGAAGTTTTGGGGCTTTTTTTTTGGCTCCTGCGCTGCTGAAATCAGGGCGTCCCTTATTTCTATTTCTGAAAGGTGGCAACCCTATATGACGTACAAGTTAGAGTTAATAAATTCTTAGCAAACTGTGCAGAAAAGAGGAAAGAGACAGTGTAAAACCATTTAATAGGTGAGGTAATTGTTTGTAAAGATTAAATTTAACTTGTAAAATGGTGCATCTTCACACTTAGATGCACTATGAAGAAAAAAAAAAGTCAATTTCAGCTCTTAATTCCCATCCCCAGATTGCCCTGTGCAGGCTCTTGGGATGTACTCGAGGAGATTTACGACTGGATGTGCCACAACAAAAACAAAACAGAAGTATTTGTCTCTGGAGCCAAAGAGAAAATGATTACAGGTCAGCACAGAGCTTCAATCTATACGCCAAAAAAACCACCAACCACTAAGACCAGAAGAGGGGACCACATCAGTCCAGCTCTGAGGTCTTTGCACTGTCAGAGGATGGACTTTAAAGTTCTGATGCTGGTCTCTAAAGCTCTGAATGGTCCAGGACTAAAATACATCAGGGACATCCTGACCCAGTATGAACCTTATCTGGATCCGATTCAACACTGGTGTTTCCATTGTTTCTATTCTAGTCAGTTTGGATATTTTTTTTTTTTTTTTTTTTTACAACTGCAACATAGTTGGATGTTAAACCACTGAACGTTTATTGAGTAAACCAGATTTATTTGAGTTTTCAGCTCTAAAATATGACTTTTTGGAACATAGATGTCGATGTTGATTAATGAAATAGTAATGTTTGAAGTAAAAAGAGTAATAGAAATGTGTGGGCCTTGTTTCTCGACTGACAGATGTCTCAAACTATCACAGTCAACTGTTTTATTTATACTATGCTAAGCATTTGAATTATTTTAGTCAGCCCAGCAAAGATGGTGTGAACTGATGAGTCCAAGTACAAACTTCACAACGGTTAAAGCTCAAAGCTGTCAAAGCCTAAAAACATTTCCCCACACACTTTGGCAGAAACCTCTCTGGCACTCTGTCCTCCCTCTAACGTCTGCAATGGCGAGAAACCTTCCAGTGAAAGTTGGTCTGGGCTTCAGCGGCCAGATGTATTCACTGGAACTCAACATAAACACATAAAAGAAGACCATTGCCTCCATTCTGGCTCGTTCTTTAAATCATTATAGTTGTGTGACTAAATTACAGGGATGAAACTGGTTTGCTCATACTCTGCATCAGGACTACAAATTGGCCCTCCTCAGCAGCAGATAGGATTTTAATGACCTACGATGGTCTTCCAGCCTTTGACAGCATGATCAGAAAGGAAGTGGAGCCCCACCAGGGAGAAAAAGTCTTCCTGATGAGGGCACACATGTACCCATCATCATCCGCTTCAGCGCTACAAAAGGAAACATATTAAACTGAATATTAAATGTGCTATACTCCGCAGTGATGAGTTTTCAAAACTTCCTAATGATTAAATAGGATATGTCATGGCTGCATCTTCTTGGCGAAGCCTGTGGACAAAGATTATCGTGAGAAGTTCAGCAGGAAAGTGTTTTAATCCCCTTTTACCAACCTCAGGCATGTGCATCCTTCAAAAAAGTGTTGCTTTGCTTTGATGGTTTTTGTGCACTGTAAAATATTAAGAGTGCATCATGAGACCTTTTCCAAGCTGTTTCGCTTTCATGTATGTGTCTTAATAGCTCAACTGAGTTCAGTGTTCACTGATCATATATTCCAACTTCTGGTACATTTCAGTGTTTTCATCTTTTCTTTGCTGCAGAGGAGCAAATTACAGTATGAATGACCTGTTCATTACTTCAACGTCTAACAGAGCGTCATTTGATTTGTTTGCATTAACCCCCTATCAAAAACATGGACTCGCCACTCTTGGAAAATGTTCTCGCAGCTGCTTTATTTTCTGGTAAAACTAGAAAAACAATCACTGATATGATACAAACCTATTTCATATATACAGACCTCAGCCAATTTTAAAAAGAAAACTCCCGCACACCTTCTTCTCACCGTACTCGTGTTTATAAGGCCAACGTTTCGGTCATAGACCTTTTTCAAGACATCAACGTGATGCCTTGAAAAAGGTTGCAGCTTTCCTCCTCCGACGCACCTTTTTGCAAATCCGGTGTGCAGAAAGTTTTCTACTTCGGATATACAGTATACAGACCTAAAAATGTCATTTTTTCCCTTTGTACTTTTGGGAGCACCCTACAGTTCAGGTGTGACGCAGCATTCATTAATAAACTTCTGATACTTATGGATTTGTTTTCCAGCATCCCTGGCGAAGAAAACAAAGCCTGCAGAATCAGAAAAAGAACAGCAGTGGGAAAGGAAAGCCCAACTTTCCAAGGCGCAGCATAGTTGGCTTGAATCTGACCTCACCACCGTACCACTCCAAATAAACATAATCCTTTTAAAAATGTTTTGCTGTGCTGCGGTCAGAGTTAGCAAAAGTGCTTCACACAACTCATAACAGCATCACATCCTAAATCCATGAAAACTGAACCGAAGGTGACGCATGTAGACGCTTCAACAGATGTGATGCTAACGGACGAAAAGTAAATTTACTTTTAGTTTAGCACCATTGTTAAAAAATGAGACTCTACACAGCTTTTCTTAATTAAAACTTCTCTGTGAGGTGTAGGTCTTTCTCCCTTCATAGGACTTTGAGAGGTTACCATGCTTTTATTACACACATTTGCATTATTGTATTTCTTCCCATATTGATCTTGATCGGTCATCGTTGCGGCTTTTGCAGGCAAATGGGGCAGCTCGTTTTCTGACAAGAAGAAAACTATATTATGATATTGCTCCTGTTCTGGTGTCCTTTACTTGTCTGTGTCATTCTCCAGTTCAAACTTTTCTTCTTTGTTTTTAAGTGTCTCTTTACTTGTGTGAATCAGACTATGGGTACATGTTTGGTCCACTTTAAATGGAAAGTCTGGTTGGTTTTGGGAGGTTGTGAATGTGAACTCTGCTTCTGGTAAACACCCACAGGAGAAGTGAAGTTTGCAAGCTCACTGGCGTGGATGATGCGTTGCATCAAGCGATAGATGAATGAGGTTTCTTCTCTGTTGTTTCTGTGTTTTTGGTGCAACACCAGCACAGGTGAGGAGGGGAAAACATCATCAAAAGGAATCGGTTCGTTTCTTAAAGGGCATTGCGAAAGCGGACTAGCTGAATGTTGCACTTCCAATCGAGCCAAGTCAACCGGACTATTAGGTGTGTAAATGACCTAAAATATCCAAGGAGGGAGCGCAATCAAGACTCTGGAACAGTTTACCTTTTAATATTACAATTACAATACTGTTGATCTCTCTATGAATATGAATTGTGGCTTGACGACACATCAAACACTAGTTTCGGTAGAACATGTCGCTCTTGGATGCCCAGTCCTGAAATAGTCCAAGTGATATTAAAAATGTGGCTTTGTGTGAATATAAAAAGCAAACGAGCCCTCATTATGCTCCCGAGTTGAAGCAGCTCCACCAGCAACTGTTCCAGTTGGTCCCAAAGGGCAGCAGAGGAGTTCTGCTTGGAGATCTTGAAGTTGTTTTTGTGTGTATGTTGCTCAAAAAAACAGTTTCAAGGACTTCTCAGATGTGGCCAACCTTCTGTTGAGGAAAATAACATAAAAAAAGCTTGTGAAAGTTTCAAGAGTCTACAAAAATACCATAGTTTTGTGTTTTAGGCCTAAAAGTTTCAGTTTTCAAGTACTTAATATTTACAGTTCACTTCCTGGCTGTCTTGAAATATAATCTTGCTTTTTTTTACTGTAGATTAGGACCTCCTTGTACTTCAAAGAGGACAAATAATGGAATCAATATGTTCTGAAGTGAGACACAGAGCACACATGTCCTCGTTGTACTCTTCATGCAGCTGAAACAGAAACAAACAGGTCAGGCCTGCTTGTAAATTGGCGTCAGCAGCTTTTTTCTTGGGCTGGATCTGTGCCTGCAGCTGGTCAGCCTGGTACCAGGAAGGAATCGTTGGCACGTACCCGCCGTCTGTTGACCCATTTAGCCCATCTGCGCTGCAGAAAGAGGGGAGGGGAACTGGATTTGGAAAAGGTAGAGCTAAATCTTACAGATCAGTGATCACACCTGATCAGACTTTCAGCACTAGTGTTGTTTTTGTCAGCCTGTTTCGACTTTAGTTTGAGTCTAGTCGTTGGGTCAAGCTATCATTTTAGTTTTTATTAGTTTTAGTCACGTTCATACTCTTTTTAGTCGTGTCAAGTTTCAGTCGACTAAAAGTCTGAGCATTTTACTCTTATTTTAGTCAGAATTGTCCATTTTAGTCTAGTTTTAGTCAAAGATTGTATTTAGCCAAACCCATTTAACAATTCAAACAAGGTTATCTTATTATTATATTATTGTTACTTTATAGACTCAAGGATAGATTCATTCCAGATACAGAAGACTCTAATTTGAGTTTACAACATATTTATTTTTCCGCATTTCTCCCCATCTTTTTCCTTTTCGATGACACATTGGGTTTTCTTTTCCACGTCTATGTAGGAAAGTGTATCCAAAGATGGTTCTTCCTCTTCTTCTTCTCCCAGTCCCAGAGCAGATCCCCACTTTTCTCTATGTACTGTAACTTTGTTTTTAATAACGTGAACCTAGAGCTCTGCGTTAACGGCATCAGCCTCTAACTCTGCAGCTGCATCTTCTGGATCTGATTCCCCGCTGCAGCGACTGGGATTGAGGACGTGACGTCACCAGCAGAACTAAACCAGAGAAACTACTGAAAACATGGACATTAACGATCTTTGTTGGAACATTTTGTCTCGTTTTGGTCAACGAAAATGAAAACACATTTTAGCAGAGTTTTTATTTTGTAATCTACATTTTAGTCTCGTTTTTATTCGTCTACGATATTGCATTATATATTTAATTATCGTTATCGTCACATGACCAGC
The DNA here is from genome assembly GCF_033807715.1 of Cololabis saira. NCBI lineage: Eukaryota > Metazoa > Chordata > Actinopteri > Beloniformes > Belonidae > Cololabis > Cololabis saira. The sequence goes on along the minus strand of NC_084610.1, from coordinate 11,500,597 downwards.
ATTTTCGTTGCGTCTCGTCTCGTTTTCCTCAGGTGATAAAGGTTCGTTGACAACGATATTCAGTCATAATTTTCGTTGACGAAAGCAACTTTACTCAGCAGGAGTGTAATTTTGTGTCTAAACAAAAAGAAAAATCGTTGCTGATGTGGCAAAAGTACAGCAGGGAATGAGCCCGCATGTGTATGGCCACATTTCAGCAGGGTTACTCTAAACTTGAGCGTTGGAGGGGACATTTTTTTGCAACGAAAATAAAAAAACATTGTATGAATGTACAATTTAAGAAATCTAAAAGCAGTATCTATGTATTCCTTTCCTTTTTTTATGTGCATATTCATATCCTTGAGCCATAATGAGGACAAATTTCAACCTGCAAAAACATATGCTAATCAACCACAGGGACCTGACCTTCTTGGTAGTCTCTGTACCTGCCAACATTAACAGTCTGAGTTTCTGCAGGTAGGTGCCTGCTACGCTCATCAGGCTCATGCTAGACGCATATAAATCCCTCTTCCGTCTCCGAGTGGAAGACTGGTTGAAGTGAACACGTCTTGCTGGATGAGCCCACGGCGAAGCTCAGGCCAATCTGGAGATTGTATCATGTATCAGTGCTCTCCGAACGATGAAGACGTCCTCCGTGGAGCCGGTGCGCTGCAGGTCGCCGGGGTTGGAGAGCTGCCCAAAGGCTATAGAGTCCAACGCTCATAAAGAATAGGAAATGGGTTGCTAGGATTGACTTTATTATAGTGACCGATGAATGGCAGCAAAACTTGGCCTCGGGGTTTCATTGGTATTTTTTTAATTAACTAAGTCGCCAAAGAATCGTATTTTCCCCCAGTCCGGGTCAGCCATCCGAATTCTTTCCCTCTTCCACGTGAAGAATGCGTCTTTGACTCACAGTCTTAGTCTGGTTCCCCTGCATTTTACTGACTTTCCAGGGGGACTCTACCAATTAACTCTGAATAAACTGCGGCTGAATAAGCATCCAGCTGATCAGAGAAATCAGGCACATGACACAGGCGGAGCGACGACTAGACTTCTAGCAACAAAAGACTAATAAACCGACTCATTTCACAAGAGAGGATTTTCACAAAGTGAGTGGGTACAGCTGGGCAGACTAATTTCCCCCTTTTGAATGTACAATAACACAGCGATCGTTAGTATTAGAACAAAATAAAGCCTCCTGTCATCATTTTCTCCAATACAGTGGGGCCTTATGTCCACACCGATTAATTTTGCACGCAAATTAATCGCTTTGTTTATTGAAAACGGTCACATGGGGGGAAATGTCTGCTTTGATTGGCCGTGCCTTTTGTGTTGGATACATTCATTTGCATAACTTTTTGTAGCTTTTGTAGAAACTTAATGGCCTGATATACTCAATTCACAGCATGTAGGGTACACTTGTCGTGATACTAGTCAGTATGCTACTACTTTAAAATTAATTATTTAGTTAACTGACGTGATGAATATTAAAGTCAAGTATTCACTGAGCAGTGTAGCTCGGTATTGTTTAGTATGAAGCCCTGACCGAGCTCTGGATGTGCAAAAATGCCAAAAAAAATCATACTTGACCCACCAAAACCATTGTGTACCACTAAATAAAAATATATATAAAATAAAAAAATAAAAAAAATTTTTATGTGTAGATTTTATTGCACAAAAATGAATAAATCAGCTAATACAGAGGCAATATTGTTCTTTTCCCTGGCTAATGACTCTCTCAGCGTTGCTACTCGAGTGCTCTCTCCAGCAGCGTAAAGGTCACGCTGGAGGATGAACACTTTTACAGAACTGTTGGATCACGAACGAGTGTTTTACACAATATGCTTCAAAAAGCACATGGATCAGGATCAGCAACCACTATCCAGCACCTTTCCGCTCGGGTTGCAGTTACATAACTCGCAGGAATCAGCTGGAGTGAAGAGATCTAATCGTTGAGGGAGGATGCAGAATGCAGAAGTGTCCTCTGGGAGCAATCGCTGTAAATGCTTCTCCTCATCGCAGTGCAAATGAATCACTTTACACGCTATGCAAATGACTGTTTTGCCTTTAACTAATAACAGTGTGTGGATGACTTGTTTTCTTTTCTCCAGAACTGAGCAGTGAATTGAGGTTTATTGAACGGATTCATATGTTTCACCGTCGCAGGAGGCCACTTTATTGTTATGGATCATTTTGTAAGTTTTAACTCATTAGGAGAAAATTATCAAGAACGCATTGGCAATAGAAAATCGGTCCAATAGCTCTTTGTTACTATTGACTGACGGCTTTGGCCTTGTAAATATGGAAACTGTGCCTGTGTAATGTAACTTTTTAACACATTTGATTAACCATTCTAATAATGGCACATGGCACTTCCATTAAAATGGTACTTTATTGGCAGAGTTTGCACAGGGAATATTTGCACAAAAATCTTTATTGAATGAAGATTGAGCAGTTTAAACAATTGTGATGTGTGTCTTCTGCCAGGGGCGGTAATGGATGATCTGCGTGAGTTGACATTACTGTGTTAATTCAAGGGTTAATAATTGTAGTAAAGATAAAACCTTATGTTCATGACATGTGTGTGGAAGTGTCCAATCATAAAAGGCGCCAGTTTCCATCTGTCCTGGTTGCTGGACAGATCTCCCATCTGCTGTCATGTCTGTTGAGCTGTATTTGTTTTGTTATTTTGACTTTTTTTGGTGAATAATTGTCACCATATAGTACACCAGACCATCGCTGTTTGACTCTCCTTTCACTGCACAATCCAGCTGCTCAGGGTCATTCTCAAATATGTTTATAACTCCTACTAGTTTAATTAATCACATCAATTATTTTGGGTCATTTGCAGCTGAAGCCTATCCCCGTTTATATAGAGAGCAAAAACCGCAAATAAAAAGCCCCGAAAAGAGAAAGTATAAGCTTAGTTCTCTTTTTGGTCGCCCCAACTTTCATCAAACTGTCTTGGGACTATCTGAAGGTCTTTCGTCCTCATCCAAGGAAATGTTAGCTTGTGCATATGGACTAGGGCTGCACGATTAATCGTTAAAAAATCGCGATCTCGATTCATGCTTGAACGCGATCTCATTTCCAAATGACGACGATTTAAAAAAAAAAAATAAATAAATAAATAAATAAAATAAAAAATTTATAAAGATGGCTGCATAAAAAAAGGACTAGGCCTATGTTCTAGGTTGTTGTAGTCCTGTCATGGTCAACTATCATGTTGTCATGTTTGTTATATTTTGTTAATGATTGTGGATTACATTTGGAGAAACATCTACCTTTCTCATCACCTGACACATATTGCACATAAATATTGTTAAAATTGTTATTGTTAAAATTATTTAAAGACAAGAGAGATGTTTATTGTTTTTATGTTCAATGTCAGCTGTTACAGCAAAAAGCAGCCATAGGAATAATTTGTTGCCTCAGAACTACAGGATCTGTTACAAGTCCCCTTTCTGAAAGGGTGTTCAACTCAGGGAGGAACAAATATTGTTCAAAATTGTTATTATTGTTTAAATTATTCAAAGGTTTGTGTAAAGAAGACAAGAGATGTTTATTGTTATTATATTTTTGTTCAGCTGTTGCAAAGTTAAAGTAATAAGTGCAATAAATTTTATATTGGAAAAAAATCGTGAGAGAATCGTGATCTCAATTCTAAGCAAAAAAATCGTGATTCTCATTTTGTCCAGAATCGTGCAGCCCTAATATGGACTGCTAGTCCCATCCTTTTGAAGACATCTAATCGGTTATGGTTGCTCACTCTGACTGAACGTAAAAGCAGAGCAATGTCTTTGTTTGGACCATTTATCCGGCTCATTGCACATCAGCGTGACCTGTGTCTAAACAGCTCAGTGACCCCTTCAGATCTACATGTTATATTTGCTGTACCTCAGCTGTTGGGAGCACAGAACTTTAACCCCACTTTCAGAGGAAATGCATCCCGTGGGATAGTGGGCGGAGTGGATATCTGACTCCACCCCCTGAAAACCTGAAAACCAGCTGCAATGAACAGAGCAGTAAAGGCACGACTAACAAAGAATGTTGTTGTGCTGTATCACCTAAACATGTCACAGATATCTCATTACAATCTCAGTATCGTTTTTCTTATGTGGAGATAATTTCTTAACACAACTGTTTTTCTTTTTAACCATTTTGGCAATATGTGACTTTTAGGTTTAACCTGGTTTAAAGAGTTGAGTTCTGCAGTCGGTGCCAAGGGACAGTCAATTGGCACTTTTCCACTAGTATCTACTCCGCTCCACTCAACATGGCCTGGTTTCTTTTCCATAACAATCCAGCTGAAGTAGGAGAGTTGGAGCGAAGCTGCCGTGTATTTGATTGTTTGATCTAAACGAAGAAGACAACACCACTAAAGATGTAGAACCTGGAGGAGATGATAGATGTGCTGCTGGGTCTGTGCCTTGTGTTTGATATCAAGTTATAAAATGACAGTGAGAGAAGCTTCAAGCGGCGACGCTTTTTAATGTTTTTTTGTTTGTCTCTGCACTGCTGAAAAGTCCGTTGGGAGCCGCGTGCAGCTATGAAGGGACAGAGCTCCTGGTAGATCTGGTCGTTCCTCATCGCCCGTCTAGATCCCTTTTTAATTCTCTCCTCAGCACCAGGTTTATGAACATCTGCACCTCAGAGTTGGATCATGAAACAGACTTCTGCTGCCGTTGCTGGTGGAATAAAATGTACAAGAAGCCACCGTCAGAGTCGCTCTTTCCCTGATGTCACATCCTGACTCAGAAGTCTGACTCCAACCCCCCAACCAATCGGTGGCCTGTAGTGTGATGACCTCAGATACAGCCCGACTCAGCCGCTTAGAACCTCGGCAGAATAGTTACAGAAAAGTATCTACTCTGCACGTTAGACCCCTAGTGGGAAAGAACCAAACCGGGTGGAGCTGAGTCAGGCTGAGTAGGTACTAGTGGAAAAGCACCATAAGATAATGCCCTTCAAAGCGCGCCTGCTTCATGCAGTACAACAGATGACCACGCTGATCTTCATGGTTCGGGCCTCGGGTGTACCGAGTCGAGGTCCCTCCTCTTTCTTTGCGTTCCAGCGCATTTTCTTTTCCACCGCTCTAATGTGACCGTACAACACCAACTGGCATTTCCACTCTGTCTCTTTGCCCAGTCTTCTGTGACTTGCGTGCACCATATTATACTTGGTATGCAACTGCATCTTCCCTATGCATTCATACGTCAAGACAAAGCTTCAGGGCTGAGCAGCACACGTAGGGGGAGGGGGCCAGAATGTCATGACCACTTACTCTTCCAGGCCAGCTTCTTTGCTTGACTCCCTCAACCCAGGGATCGCCTTTAATTATCCTATATGTGCTATTGCAATAGTAGTCAGAGAGCCTCAGCTGTGAGAAGCAAATGAGTGAGCTGACCTGGAAAAAGAACGCCTTTATCCCCAAAAGCCCAGAGGGCTGGAGCGAGCGGCTGGCAGGGCTTCAAGTATCGGCAATATCGTTCTCATCAGCCTCGACCGTGTTTGTCATGAGCTGCTGATTCGTAACTCACGGAGAACAGCCAGCGCCACATGCATGACCACAGCTGGGTCGTCGTTTTGTTATCTCTGAAATCCTGTTCTACACTCTTCTAAATCCGGATATATAGTCCTAACATGGGGACGCGGAAGAGTCACGGGGACCTTTGAGGACCCTCGCGGCTCTCATCCTTATTAGATAAGGGACTGCATGCGTGGAAAAGCTCGTATTACAAGGCTCTTTCCTATTCTGAGCGTGAGCAACAATTTTATCAAGTCCAATGACTTTTTCAAAGGGCAACTGCTGGAACCGACACCATTAATAAAATGGGTGACTCCTTTGCTCTTTGTTCCCCTTTTCTCATTTGAGTGGCTCAGCACAATCCCCTCACAGCCTCTGACTCCATTTGCATTTAGAAAGTCAAACCTGGCCTCTCCTCCCTCATTATTCAGAAACTTTAAGTACAAAGTAAATAGCACAGGAGGAATTAAGCCAATGGAGTGCTGACTAAATTTCCCCCTTTTTAGGAATTCATGCACGTGGAAGGATGATTTGCATGCAAGAGGTTGGACGTGGAAGTTAAAACACTTTCAATTAGTGTGATTAAAAAGAAACATGGTGCAATGAGAATTTATTGTTCAAGCAAACACTAAGGTTTTAGTTGTTCCCTAATGCCGCGCACAGGGAGTCCGGGTCTTTGGGATTTCTGCGGAAAGCTGATGGTTATTAGCAGGCAGGCCGCGGCTCAGACAAGGCTGGCGGGTCCCAGAGGACAGTTCAGAGTGTAACAAGGTTAATTAGCAAGAATCATGACCTAGAGACTAAAGAATACATCCCCTTTGCGTGTTGTGAGCTGTGGGGGGTCATTTACTCTATAAGTTGGCTTTTGCAGATTGAAGACAAAGAGCTGTGAGCTTTGAACAATCTTAGAGCCGCTCTTAATCTAAAATGAATGTTTGACAGAGATGGGGTTCCAAGACGTGATATTTTTGGGCCCAATCCGATTTCTACCCTTTAGTATTATACTGGTTAACGAGTCTAGAAAAGGAAACCATTTGATTTTTTTTTTTTTTTTTTTTTTTATATCTTTTTATTGGTATTTTTGGGCAATAACAAAATGGTAAAAACACATATCAAAACCAACCCTATCAAGTATGCCAATTTTTTAAACCCCAACCCACCCACAATTGCATGGCTGTACAAAATAATATATAGATGTGCAGAGAGAGAAAAAAAAAACAACCTACAGTACAATAATACGGTTGCCCTAAACCCAATTCCGATTCTTGCTCATCCCAATTCAATACTTGTAGCCTATCATAACAAACTAAGAAGGGGAGCCATATTGTGCGAAACTTCACCATGGAGCCTCTCAGTGTGAATTTGATCTTTTCTAATTTTATGTATAACAGAACATCCTTAACCATTTGATATTTAATCTGAATTTTTGGTTCTGTCTTTATAACTGCCGATAGAAAAACTCCTTACGTCACACAGCAGCTTATGTTGTTGTGACGAAGTTGGGAGGAAGTCTCGTTTCTAAGTGGCATATTTTTAGCCTGACTCCTTGGCTCAGTGTTTCCAGGAGCATCGGCGGGTAGAGCTGGCCGTGAGCTCAATCTTCAGATATCGGCTGCGTAAATGGTCAAATCAGATCACAAACTGTTTAGAAAACAGTAAAATCAAATGGATCCTCTTTATGGGACTGGTAGATTTATCCAATCCATTAAACGTTCCCTGTAGTGATGCCTGTCCAGGCCGTACTTAGTCTCTTGTCTCATGACAGCTGAGACAGGTTCTCGTTACCATGACTACCTACAGTCTGCTTCTTTAAACCCGAGTTCCCACACGGATAACTTAAGTGGGGCACCGGAAGTTTGTAGTCAGCACCGGACTCCCACGAGAGTTTTTTTGTTATCTGCTAGCAGCCGTCACAGTTGATGCAAACAAGAAGCCGGAGCTGGAAGACCCTCACTTATCTTTAAGGTGTCCTGTTTGAGAACACTTGGGTTTCCTGGTGAACAACAACAACAGACGAAGACAAGTAGATAAGACGAGAAGAGTACGTTGTTCACCAGCACACAGGCTTGTTTCTACAACATGTCAAACCTCATAATGCATTTGAAACAGCGCCACCACGCGACTGTGAATGTAACTGCTGCGAAGAAAGAAACCAGCACCATGTCAACACAGCTACCTTCGGCATTTAAACACACTTTTTCCAGTAATTCAGATCAGGCTAAAGCTATAACTAATGCCAATGGTGTTTTTTTAAGCAACCATACTCAGTTGTTGACACATGTACCCAACCGTGACCTCAAAACCAAGGTACGTACCGAACCAAGACTTTTGTGTACCGTTACACCCCTAGTGGTTTCTGCATATTGTAAAAATAATTGCCGATAGTGACTTACAAATATTTACATACACTATCTTTGTTTCGAACATTTTCATTAATGCCAAAATGCACAAATTTCACTCCGCGACTAAACTCATTCTGTTCAGGTTTCATGAATCAGGCCCCCCTGGAGTTTAGATAATGTGGTGTGGATTAGGACAAATTTCACTTGATAAAAGAAACTGCTAATAAGGATTTGTGAATGGGAACCATATCTTACAACAAGGAGATACAAAATGATCAACTGAGATACAAAGTTATCTCAAACGTTTTAGGACATCCATCAATCCACAGTTGGAGAAACTGTAGATCCTGTAAATGGAGTTCTGTGGCACCTCTTCCAATAAACTGAAATCACTCCGAAGGCACACCTGTGAATCAGTGAGGTACAGAAGAGGACACAAGTCAGTTAATGGCTTGAAGACATCACTGGTAGGGGCAAACATCTCCGGTCATGAGTCTGCCACGCATCGGCCATTGATCGGGGGGGTTTCCATGGCCAGAGTACCACAGATTAAGCTGCTGTTGCTCTCCACGGCTTTGTCAAAACAATGTCACAATCTGTGACATTCCTGGGAAATGGTTTTATAGACAAATGAAAACAAAAATGATTCGTTGGAAAAGAATAATCATCACAATGGTGCAAAAATTAAGTGCCTTACCAATCTCAAAACATCCCAACATTGAGAAATGGTGGCGTGAGCATCATGATGCGGGCTTGCTTTGTTGCCTCAGAGCCTGGATCACCATCCACCATCTAGAAGAGGAATTACTACCCATTTCTACCAAAATATACTCTAGGATTATATCAGGGTAGACTTCTTACAGCTAAAGCGTGATAAAAGTTCAGTAATGGAGCAGGACAGGGTGAATCCACCGCAGGATGGCTTCAGGAAAAGCAAATGCGCCCAGAGCTTTACGCCATAGAAATGCTGTGCAATGACCTGAAGAGAGACATTCACACCTGATATACTACAGAAATGTCTGAGTGCAGTCTGTAAAAGAGAAATGGTCACAAAATGGTCATTGTTTCATAACAAAGGTCTACCAGCCATTAACTCCAGGGGTTCACATACTTTTTCCTCCTGCATGTTGTATGCTTACTGGATGACTTTAAATAGAGACATTTTAATGGTATGTCTCTGTCTATTATTGTGACTTCGATCACGTCATATTTCATCTCAAACTAACACAGAAAACCACTTCATTCCAAGGAGCTCACATTCATATTTCCATACATGAATAAACTGATGTTTAAACAGGATTAGCTGCCCTCCCTGTGTTTTTCCTGCAACAAAATGTATTTCCATGACTCACCTGGGTAAAATTACATTGCTTTACATTAAAAGTGCTTAAAGTACTGATTGCAATTTGTCCAATTTGCTGTTTGACCGAAACCCTTGATTTGCATCACTTAGGCCGAGTGTTTAGCGCTCGTCCCTGAACGAGCCAAATGACAGGAAACGCCAGTCCTGCTTTCTCTGGAAATGTCTCTGCCTGCCAAACTGCACCGCAATCCGTATAACGATCAAAAGGGTTTAAACAAATACTGGCAACAACCACACCAAGTAATCCATGAGGTTTAATAAAATCTGGGCTTCTCATTTTTGCAAAATAATCCAAGATAGATATAAGACACACAACCTTTGATTGGGTCACGTAGCCACCGGTGGACAGCCAGTTCCTAGAATATCTTTCCCTCAAAGATGCTCAAAGCTCCCACCCTCACAAATACTTCTGCTGGGTGTGTATGAGTGTACATATTTGGGTGATAAGGCAGTTCATGTCAGCTATTTCTAAAATGACTTCATTCAGCTCCTCTTGCTTCATCTTCGTCCTGCTTTTTCTGCTTACACAAGTGTAGTCGCAGCGCATGTGCAAGGCATGCTGAGGGGATTATTGCTCTTCAAATCTACAGAATACCAACATCTGTTTTCCACTGAGTGTCTTGAATTATGCATCCCCCCCCACCTGCTTTTCACATACAGTCAGAGACACTGCTTTACAACTGTACAGGACATATCCTGCATGTATGTATTCCTGAATGTCTGGGATTCTCTTTAAATGTCGTGGTTCACGGGTAGGTCTCTCTGGTGGACTTTTAGGGTTATTAATTCATTGTTAAAAATGACTGGGAATTGTTCTGTTTACATGCATCAACAAGACTTTGGATGAATTATTTTAAAAGGGGACATATGGAAAAAAAGTTGAATGAATTGGGGATCTGAAGTGACCCCCTATGTGAAAACGTTGCAGTATTTTGACTGGGAGTGATGGAAATATTAGTCTTAGCCCGAGTACAGCCTGTGCAGACTCATATTTTGTCTTTGAGAGCTTTGGCTCTGCAACGAGACCCTTCGGTGTTTAGTCTTCATCATTCCTGCGGCGTTCAAATTACTATGCCTTCTGATGCTCTGTGTCACTTCTCCATCGGGGCTCCCGGTGTACGTTTTGACCCGCTTGCATGCAAATGATGTATTAAATCCACTGAACTTGGACCCACTTCCACGTCTTTGTTCATGAATAGTTTAAAGCACTTCAGCCCAGATATTCACCCAGGTGGTTTAAACATATAATACACAGGTTTTAACAGCTTTTCCATAACACCAGGCAGTATCAGTTTGGAAATACTTAATTCATTGGATATGACAGATCTGGAGAGTACTGTGACATCACAAGCCACGCCCACTGTAGTGAACAAAAGGGAGCTAAAATCTCTGGCGTATTTTCGCCAAAGCATGTGACAGACTTGTCATTAAGAGCTTAGGAAATGTCTCATCTCATGAGGAAAAAGGGATATGTCCCCTTTAAAGTCTAGAATAAATTAATGTTTACATCAAAAAGCCATAAAGGTGTTGTTATCCTCCATTTTTACCATTTCAAATGGTTCTAAAATCTCAATTGAGTTCATGTTGAGAGCTTCTCATATGAAAAGGAAACCCACTTCTTCCACTTCCCTTTATGTATTTTTAATGCTGTCCGATTCTCGTACTGTATTTCTACATTTGTACGTATTTTTACTTTTACCGAAGCAAGTCTTCTGAACAATGCAGCCTCTGGCTCTTAGGAAGCATTAAGCTCTGTCAGAAACGTTGGATAAACCGGGGTTTGAGAGGGAATGAAAAGCTCTCAAAAAAAGAACATGAAATCTTAAACACGGTTTCAGATCCTCCTCAATTCTTTTCTCCCATCCGTGTTCAGTTCGGTGAGTGTTTGCCAGATTCACTAAATGTGTCGACAACACTTTTGTTGTTTTTGTTGTTCATCGGGTGACAAATTGTGGAAGAAGCTGAAATGTAAAAGTGTGGAAGTAAGTTCTGAATGAAAGATGTGTCAATTTGTGACTAAAAGGCTGTGAAAGCTCTAAACTGCAGGCATCAAATAAACAACATCTAATAAATGGAAGGCAATGCGTTTTCGCGTGTAAGCACGCACTCACCTGGAGATTTAAAAAAAAAATAAATAAAAGTAACTGACATTATTCTCCTACCTATCTACTTTAGAGGGTCATTTTAATTATATGTTTGGTACGTCTAATGTCATAATAGCCCTAGGGCTCACAGTTTGAAATGAACCCCCCAAAAAAAGAAAAAACATTATTGTCTTAGCTCTTTACAAATCCAACCCAAACCAGATAGTGCGCTCAAATTTAATCATCAAACAAGAGAGATTAAATAAATGACGTTTCATTTTGATTATTATGTGTGATCGACAAAGAGTCGACTCTTAGTGGTGGTAAACAGGGGTGCAACAAGTGCAACAGTAGTTTTAGTTGGTACAGCATGCATCTGCACTCTGCACCTGTAAGAGCAGCACTGTACACGGCGTTCATGGGAATCTGACTGGAAGCATTTCAGAAGCAAAGTCCCCCTGATCGCTGCCTGCTTGGCTGAGTTTGTGAAATGACACGAACATGTGCAGTAACTTGCCTGTATGAAGATATACTTCTTGCCATGTCCCATCCATTCTCCAATCATACATATATTACAAAAAATACATGTTAAAGGTATTGTGACATGAAAAACACATTTTTCTTGATTTTTTGTGTTTTGTTGGGTGTCTTGACATCAATTACACCCAAAAAACAACGAACTTTTAACATTCAGTGTATTGTGTGCTTTCTGGGATTTTCCGCATAACTGTGCAAAAACGGCTCATCTGGTTTGGTGGCGGATCGTTACGTATAGACCCGCTAAATCACCGCCCCCTCCACCCAGCTCCCTGCCTCCTCTCCTCTCCAGTGCACCATAAAGGCTGGTTTATGGTTCCGCGTTACACCGACGCAGAACCTACGGCGTAGGGTTACGCGGCGACGCGCTCGGTACGCTGAACCCTACGGCATAGGCTCTGCGTCGATTTAACGCGGAACCATAAATTAGGCTTAACACGGAGCTGTTTAGAGCCTCTTTTGTTCTAATCACCGGAGGAAAACTGCTAAGAAGACCCGCGGCCACTGACTGGACTTAAGACAAGGGGAGAGTGCTGCTTGCATGCCTTTATTTTTATGATTGTTTGCTGTGGTTCTCCCTGCTGCTTTTCCGTGCTTCGCCTGTCGCTCCCGGTTTAACTCTCCGACGCCGCTGTGAGCGTATGGGTTGGTTGGAGGAGGTTTGGAGGAGGAGCGGCGCAATGATTGACAGGAAAGGGGGGAAAGGAAGCGTTTTTCACGGGGCAAAAAAACACTGTAATAAAAAGCCAGGAATGGAGTACTAGAGTGAAGTTTTTCTTGTTACACTCTTTTAGACACATTTGAGGGATGTTGGCCAAGACTTTTAATAGTGTTAAAAGCATGTTAAAAATGATGTCACAATACCTTTAAGTAAAATGCGGATATCAACTTCTAAAATGAAGCTATCCACAGTCTGAAACACACATCTAGGGACGTAGCACCAAATTCTGGGCCCCCTACAAAAGCCTATTGAAGGCTCAATAATGGGTAAACAGACATTTGATGTGCTGGGTGACTTAAGCCATCAACTAGATTTTTAAATCAGTATTATCATCAATATTAAGAATGATAACTGCTAAATAGCCTATTTATTTATTCATTAAAAATGAATAGGTGCTTATAGTACCGGGTCCGTCGGGGGGAAGGAGTTTTAAGCCATCAACTAGATTTTTTAATTATTATGATCATCAATATTAACAATGATAAGTCCTAAATAGCCTATTTATGAATTCATTCAAAATGAATAGGTGCTTATAGTGCTTGGGGCCCTCGTCCACCATTCCCAACCTCCCAACTGGTGGCATAACTCTCACCACTGACTGCTGCTGATACACTTGACTGCTTTTGTTTCCAACGTGCCTTTTGTCATTCCATAAAACATGATCAAATTTCTTCCAGCTCGCTGCATGAGTGAGGCGTGAGTGAGTCCCGCCCCCATTCTACGACTTCATTGGCTAGTGCCAGCTGTGTGTTTTCCATCTGATTGGCTGACAGTGATTTAGATGGGTGAAGAGTTCAAAACACGGATGCACTGAACTCACAACTCAGTTCAGTGACACTCGGCGTCACCCCATTGTAAATCAATGGCGGCCAGCGCTGAGGATGCTACCGGTGCCTGTATGTGGGCCATTGACTAGAATGACCGTGATGCACAGCAGCTAATGGAGCGCAACACGTTAGTGGTGGCTCAATGGGTCGTAGGACCCAGGATTTACTGTGGAGAGTAATGTTGTGTGTGTCAGCCTGCTTCAGTTCTAGTTTTAGTCTAGTCTTTGAGTCAAGATATAATTAGGGCCCGAGCACTGACAGTGCGAAGGCCCTATTGTATCTGTTGTTTTTTTTCTTCTCCTTTTTATTTTTCCGACGAAATGAGGGCCTTTTTGCCCCCCTAAACGTGCCCCAAAAGTCACCAAATTTTGCACACAAGCCAGGCCTGACGAAAAATTTGATATTTAATGGTTTGCATTAATGGGCGTGGCAAAATGGCTCAACAGCGCCCCCTAGAAAACTTTGTGCCTCAAGCCCCACAATACGGTTTGACGTACATGCACGAAAATCGGTACACACCTGTATTGTTGAGGATATTTTTATATAATTATGTGAATATTTTATAATCATTTAACACCTAAGTAAAACATTTAACTAGGACTAATATTGAGAGTGGAGAGAGAGAGAGAGAGAGAGAGAGAGAGAGAGAGAGTGAGTGGAAAAAAAACACTGGCCTGAGACACACGGGTGAGGGAGGGGGAAGTCCGCTACACCTGCAGCCCGTGGCCTTGAGTGACTGTGGCAAAGGTGAGAAGCAAACTGGGAAGCTGTAACATCATGACTTATAAGAAATTTCTGGCGAATGTATCAAATCAGTGCCTAGAAAGTATAAAAAATGTTGTATCTTATCTCAGACTGGGTATATAAGCCGTGGTCCGGAGATAAGTTTTCAGAGTTTTCCTTGAACCATGGAACATGTGATGCTCTCCTGTGAACAATCTTTAAATTGTACTTTTTTTGCAATAAAGGACCTTCACAGTATTTTTTGGACGAATACCAGCCGAAACTTGACTCCTGTGTTTTCTTCAAGTCCACGGATGATGGAAAAACTTAGACGATTTTGGAGTAATGGAAAACTTAGAATTATTGTGGAGATCCCAAAAAGGATTTTCTCTACAGTATCATGTCGCAACTTAAAGAAAATTCTCTTGGCGCCATGGCCGAAACCGAACAGGAAGTCGGCCATTTTGAATTAATCGTGTAATTTTGGCGCAATTTATGCCATTTCTTCGGCTGTTAATGCGGCCCGAACCGTAACATGCACCCAAGTGTGTTATACATCAAAATGTGCGTCTCCATCCTGCAACGACGCGCATTACTTTTCTCAGTCAAAAGCGTTACCGTGGCGACGATAGACGCCAAAAAGTGCACCCCCCCTTCATCTGATTGGTCCATATTTGATAGTTCCTACTTTCTGCCATAACTTTTGAATGGTTTGACATAGAGTGTCATGGGTGGTGTCATCGGACTCGGTTTTGAGTCCTTGACCTTCATTGGCATGAATTATCCCCGCCCCTTCTTCTGATTGGTCGATATTTGACAGTCCCAATTTTCTGGCATAACTTTTGAATGGTTTGACATAAAGAGTCATGGGTGGTGTCATCGGACTCAGTTTTGAGTCCTTGACTTTTATTGGTGAAAATTGCATGCGCGAGGGCCTGTTCATCGCTGCTTGCAGCTTTAATTATATTATTGTTACCTTATAGACTCAAGAATACATTCATTCCAGATACAGAAGACTCTAATTTGAGTTTACAACATATTTATTTTTCCATATTTCTCCCCATCTTTTTCTTTTTCAACGACACATTCGGTTTTCTTTTCCACGTCTATGTAGGAAAGTGTATCCAAAAAAAAATCTCTTCTTCTTCTCCCAGCCCCAGAGCAGATCCCCGCGTGGCCGGCCATCGGCCCCTTTCTCGTCACCCAGTTGCAGCCACTAAACCAGAGGAAACTACTTAAAACATGGAGATTAAGGATCTTTGTTAGAACATTTCGTCTCGTTTTGGTCAACGAAAATGAAGACACATTTTAGCATAGTTTTTATTTTGTAATCTACATTTTTATTCATCTACAGTATCGCATTGTATATTTAATTATCGTTATCGTCACATGACCTGCATTTTCATTGCGTCTCGTCTCGTTTTCCTCAGGTGATAAAGATTTGTTGACGATGATATTTAGTCATAATTTTCGTTGACGAAAGCAACTTTAGTGGAGAGTGTTGCAAAAGTACTCCATCTGGAACAGTCTTTCAACCGCTACACGAGGAAGGAGCCTACTGTGTGTATCCACACATACAGTCATACATAGTCTTTTAAGGTTTTCCTTATTAATGATACAGGTACTTTACAACAGCAATGAAGATAAGAATTTCTCCTCATCATAAGGTTAACTGGAGCGTAGTCCGGCAGGGGACCTTTGGGAGAAGGGTCTAGATAACTGTCACCAATCTGTGCAACTGTAACTGGATGTTTCATGTTAAATGTGGTGACATGTTGAATTGCAGCATTACTTTGCAATCTGAAAGTGTAGCCAGCAGTCCCCCAATCAGAGTGGTCACATGCATGGCTTTGTGAGTGAACGGTTTATATCAATAGCAGGATATGAGTGTGGCATCCACAGACAAACTGCTGTCCTGTAGTGATAGGAAGTTCGGCCCTCGTCAGAGAGCTGGCTCGGCTACCAAAGAAGACCTGGCTCTCTTGGGTCCCAAACGACTCTTCATCTTTTAGTCTTACTTAAAAACGCAAAAATGAATGGTTTGTGTTATTAGGCCCTTTTGCTTTCAATGTTTTTTTTTTTTTTACAAGACCCCACATCAGTTCTGTATTTTACAGAACTGAGTATTAGGGCCAAACTAAGACAACATTTTTTTGGAAATTACGAGAATAAAGTCATAATATAATGAGAATAAAGTCGTAAAATTACGAGAATAAAGTCATAATGTTGTGAGAATAAAGTCGTAATAGAATAAAGTCGTAATATTATGAGAATAAAGTCGTAATGTTACGAGAATAAAGTCGTAAAATTAAGAGAATAAAGTCGTAACATTACGAGAATAAAGTCGTAATGTTGCGAGAATAAAGTCGTAATATTATGAGAATAAAGTCGTAATATTATGAGAATAAAGTCGTAAAATTCCGAGAATAAAGTTGTGACATTACGAGAATAAAGTCGTAATGAATAAAGTGGTAATTTATGAGAATAAAGTCATAATATTATGAAAATAAAGTGGTAATTTATGAGAACTCTAACAGGAAGAGCAGTCTTCTCCCTGTGTTAAAATGAAGAATATTGAGCATCTTGTGAAGTTATATTTATATATTTATAATATATTACAACTTTATTCTCGTAATATTACGACTTTATTCTCGTAATATTATGACTTTATTCTCATAATTTTACGACTTTATTCTCATTACATTATGACTTTATGACATTATGACTATTCTCGTAATTTCCTTTTTTTGTTTTTTTGTTGTTTGTTTGGCCCTAATAGTCGTAGTATTTGATGCATTTGTTCTGTTTAAAAAAAAACATTCTCCCTTCGGGTTAACATCTTAATCAAGCTTTTAATTGCCCTGTTTTGGAGAATGTTCTGTCTGACGGGATCAATGTAGCTACTATGCACAGAACATGGGCAGACGGAACCCTTGGCCTCCCACCAGGTCAGTGGATCTTCAACTCTTGGAATGAGAGTTTTGTCAAGATATGATCTAACCTTCACGACCCCATCAGCTGTAGCATTTCCACTTGCAGCATCTCCTCTAGCTCTTTTGATCAGAAGGTTCCCACACATCAGAAGACCGTGGCTCTTTGTCCTTTTGGCCCTCTGATGGCAGCTGCTGCTGCCGGGGCTGCCGTTACTCTCTGTAGTTCCTCGCCAACAGTTCTGTCACTGGTAGCAAGCTTTTGAAACCTTTTTGTCTATTATAATCTGCTGTAATTGCAATATAACCTCGTCCACAGTTGGTTCCACTACGCTCAGAGTATCTCTAATCATCAAGTTTATTGTAGTGTAAGACATGGGTGGTGGGTCTCCTTCAGAATTTGTTAGATTTTTCAAAGCATTGTATCGGTTTCATGTTTTTGTTTGTTCAGCATTTTAGTTTTTATGTCAAAAAGTTAGATATCAGGTGGAGTAGGTGATGTCTGAAACATTCACAAGAGAAAGATATAGTTTTAAAGTATACAACCAAATTCTCAGCCTCGTACGTGTAAAAAATCCATACCTGTACTTGACTCATTCTTTTACTTTTGTGATTTCAGGGATCTTTTTTCATTTTCTTTTATTTGGAAATGTTCCTGTTTTTCTTCTTCTGTCTTGTTCAGGTGCTTCTCTACCTTTGCCTTCTCTTCCTGCTGTCTTCCCTGATTATTGTCACCTGCGTCTAATTCTCTCGCCTTCTTTTGTGTCTATGTATCGTTCTGCCTTTCTTTCCTTCCGTCCTGGTCCATCACCTCCTGTAGATCGAGTTTCCCCCTTGTTCCTTGTGTTTTCCCATGTGTTACTTTTTTGCAGCTTGCCTTAAGACATTAGTTTTGAGTTTGAATATCCGACACTTGGAGTGCTTTCTGTTGAATTGTTGCGTAACTAAAAGCACTTTAGTTTAATCACAGCTGTCTCCTGGTCTAGGTGGCTCCTGTAACACAATCGAGACACAATCGACTCTTTATTGTAATGCAACTCAGGGAGACGGACTAACTGCAAGCTTGGTATGAATATGTTTTTAGCATGTTCTGTCTGAGTGACAAGGCATCAAACCAGCTGGACCATGTTTTATGTGAAAGGATGTTGTCCGTTCCCTCAACTATCATACCAGTATTAACTCTCAGTTTACTTTCCTGCATACAGTTGTCAATCTATTTTTTTTTCATCAGTAGCTCTACCTGCCTGCCAGAAATACTGGCCCCCGTCTGGTTTCAGTATTATGGTCACTACAGTAAATGGGGAACCCATGCATTCCAAATATATGGGGCCCATAAGAGATAGAGTCTGAGCCTGTGGACAATAGAGACCCATTTTGCATGTGGTTCTCATACGGCTCCCACATATAAATGCTGTCTGTTAGGCCGATCTTTCTCAGAAACTATCAGAAAGTCAACTTAATTGGCAGAAAGGTTGATGAATTGAGTGTTTTTTCTTTTGTTTTTTTCATCAGTCCCACAGCCATCTATGTATGAATGAAAAACTAAACTAAAAGGAGTTGTTAATTTGAATCTCTTCACTAAGCATCAATGAGTTTTGCAAATTAGTTTACAACATAGAAACAGGAAAGAAATGCCTGTTATAAAGTCAAGATTTACATCGTCGGTTTAAAAGACTTTGTTGTCTTGAAATGCCTAAAAAAACCTGTTTAAAAAGTGGCCGGCAGTTCATTAATTTAACAGTTTTTGCTGACTTGTCCAAAACCTGTTCTGCTGCTATGTTGGCTGAAAATCCTCTTACAGGTTTTGATTTAATGAGCTTATACTTTGTGCCATGTCCATGAGTATCAAGATGTCATTGGCAGATGGTCCTGGTCCACTAGACATGTATTTCTCCAGGCATGAAGTTCCCATGCACCATTTACACATGCATAATCAAATTCAAGGTCTGTTTGTGAAATATATATATATATGGTATGATATAATAACTTTGCTTTCTTTAAGCATTTGAATCTGTAGTATAGAGGACATGCAAACCAGAAAACTCGTCTCTGAAGGGAGATGAAAGACCAAATCAAAAGAAAAACTTAAAGCAAAATCTTCCAGTGAAGCCATCAATCAGAAATGAGACCAGACACTAATGCTCAGGAGGACATAATCCTTTTTTGGAACGATTCTAAAATGGGATTCAGAGCTGCAGCTCTTTGGGCGAAACTCAAGCACGTAAACACCTCTTCAGTCACTTTTTCCACCCTACTTCCAGGTCCTCGTGGCTTTCTTATACAGCGTTTCACTCAAGTCGAAAGCCAAACAATCCTCATGTGTGCCAACTTTCCAGGGGTCCTTTTTTGTCTTTACATGCGCATTTTTCAGTATGAGGTGTTACATCACTAAATCTCAAGACGGTTTTTGGCAACACTATGCATTATTACCACATCTCATACTTGTAAAAGTCACGAATCCAGAGCAGATGTTCTGCAGCAGCTGCAACGCAATCTCATGGTGGTGCAACACTGACATTTCATGAAACTTTCTGTCATAATATGTGAGAAAACATATATACAGAGGCAAGAGAGTCATTTAGGAAACATGACTTTATCTGAAGTCAGACCCAATGGGCCGGTTTGCTAGTGTGACTCATCCAGGAAGTAAAAGAAACTGCAGTTTCTTGACTGACCACAAGGGGGCGGCTGCAAAAATGAGGCAAAAATGAGGCAATATCCTATTGAAATGTTAAAATATCCAACTTTTCAGCAAAAATAAACATATTTACAACCTGGTTCAAAAGACACTTTTGGTCTCAATAGCTACATTTCACATCAATTACATCTTTTTCTCTTTTTGTGGGACCTCATTGGGTAAAATTATAATCTGGCATGTAGTTTCTTTTAATGACAACTAGCGTTGGTGAATGGCTTGCTGTCCTTGGCACTGTTTTTATTGGACTTGTGAAGCTTGAATAAACCCGTAACAGACTATAATTTTTATTTCTAAAATAATATGACTGCTGCCACTAGCTGGTCTGGAAAGTAAAGGCTATTTCCTGGCTACTCAGTAAAGTAACACTATTAATCAGCCGGACCACTGTCCAAAGGATACTAAGTGAAGTGGCTCTAGTTCATTGGCTTCTCTTGTAGCAGGTGGGTCATCCAGTCAAGCAACATCAGTCTTGGATCATTTTAGGACCCTTCTAAGTTGACTAAGCGGACCAACAGCAAACAGGTAGGCAGTCCTGCTCTGCTGCAACTATCAGGCGACTGCACCCACATCACCACTCAGCTCATTTCAGTAGTAAGATCTGGAAAAAAAAAGATATTTGGACATAAGGTTATTTACCTTAGATTCATATGTTCGCATAAGCTAAGGCAGCAAAGTTAAAAATGGCGAACTTCTGATAACAGAGCTAAAGTGGGTGTGTCATAGCCAGGCCTTCCTGTTGCATCCATTTGCCCATTTTTGGATCAACCAGAGTTGGTTCCTGCCAACATGGCCGTGCATTAAGACCATGGATCTATTGATAAAAACTGGATGGGATATCGAAAATGGCCGCCCATTCATTTCAATGCATTTTGCTCACTCAGCGCATACGCTGAAAAAGTTCCTGACTTCCGGTTTTACTTCCGCGTTATCGGGCCCATAGAGCATGCGCAGTTGAGTCACCTCCCATGATGCTCTGGGGCCTCCCATCATGCCCCGGGGAATGACGCAAATATTAATATAATATGTATTAATATAATATATTAATTAATGTATATTATTACATGTATAGTATTACATATATTATTAATGTATTAATATAATATAATTACATAATATATATTAATATAATACATCCATGGAATGCACGGACACGGCTGTGACGTCAGCCGTGACGTCACGCCCAGAAAGAGACTTTTCTTTTACTTTTCTGGCCGTTATAAAACATTTTTGACGGATATAAAGTCCATGACTTAAAAATATAGAATACAAAGATTAGTAATTGCCGGTGATTACAGCTGGAGGTGACCTGTGAACAGTTTTAGAGGCTTCTCTTTTACTATTGCGGTCTATGGGAAAAAAGCTTTCTGGGCCGCATGGGATTTTTTGTTGCAGTACCGCGGCTGGCCACTGGAAAAAACCGGCGTGCCTTCTGAGTGCGAGATTCGGGGGCTGAGTAAGACCCTGTATCTATTGCTATTCTTTATTACTCCTCCTTCATGTTTCATTTCACTCAATTGTTGTTTTGTTAGGTTTAGGTAAGGATACATCATGTCTTAGTTTAGTCAATTTCACTTTACTTGTTGTTTACAAAGGCAGCACTAAAACCTTAGAAAATAAAAAACCCATTATATTCAAATTAATTGTATTTCAGATACAATCACATTCATTTCAGTTGAGTCCAGCGTTGAACATTCATATAAAGCTTATTTATAAAAACAGTCTGCCAAAAAGGAAGCCCAACAGACTGCACTGACTCTTTTCGTTGGTGTAATCTCTCCTCTGAACAAGACCGGGGCAACACTAGAGGGGAAGAGAGGGAAAAAAAATACCAACTAATTAACGGGATGAAAAAGTCCTCCAGCAGAGAAGAACTCTGGCCATCTGCCTCAACTGGTGGGGGGTCTGAGATAACAGGAAAGAGATACCGACAAACAAGGTTTGGTACAATTAGTGCTGCATATCTGCCTATTAGTCACAAAAGAGAAGAATATTAATTGCATTTATAACAAAGACATCTGCATTAAAATTGTAGCTCTATTTCATGACCAAATAGGTTCATAGAAATGGCATAAAAACACCAATGAATGGCTAGAAATCTGAAATTACATCAGCTCCTAAATGGCTTTAACTTATATTTTTCACTGTAATTTTACACATGATAGGGGTGGCTTGGGTTTGAATTGATTTCTTTTTCTTCAGAATAAAGTGCATGTTTGTATATTTCATGTCTCTGACCTCAAATGTCAGCTTCAGGAGGAAGGATCTCAGGAACAGAAAAGCATTTTACTGTAACTCTAACTAACATGCTTTTTCTCACTGTGTATTATTTTCTTAAGTGAAAGCCTTGACCCTCACAGAAAAAGTCAGTTTCCATGAAATTGTACACGTCGTAGGAATCCACAAAGACAATTTTCTGAGCCATTGTTTGTACTTTGAGCCGATGGAGAATGACACAGCAAACGGAGGTCCTGGGAAAAGGAATTTGGGCACAAATTGAGAGCAGATGTGGCTTAAAATTATTGGGTTTACTCTTTACAAGTTAGCCAAGTGATCACTTTGAATTTCCATTAACGATTGACAGACTGAATGTTTGACATATTCAAAGCTCGAGCCTTATTTTACCACGGTCCCGGTAAAAACAACGCTGCTCTCCGTCAGAGAAGTGAAAAAGAGTGGCAGTTGATGCAGTCATTTTCAGCTTGCAGAGACCACAAATGTGGACCGACACGCCCTGCTCAAACCGCACACTGGATACTTCTACTCACTGAAGACACGGGTAATTTTAAACTGGATTATTTGAGGCAAAGGAGAATGAGGGGACCATATTTTTTTGACAAGAGACCATACAGCAGTTTATTGATGCTTCAAGGTGTATAAAGGATGAAAACATGTTGGTTTTGCCTCTTTTTTTTATCCTTCAAATTGACTTATCTTTACTAAATGTGCCTTTTGGCAAACTCATAAGTGTTCCAGCATGATGTTTCTTAATCAAATCTGCATTCTTGTAATTTATCATGATGGGGGAAAATCTTGTCCTCATGAACATTTTTACGAGGAAAAAGCAGTTCATCATCCTCTACCAGTCTTGAAAACAGATTTAATTTCTTAAAAACATCAAATTTAGCCAAGACAGCACTACATATATTTAATTTCTGTAGTTGTCAAAGAAAATGGGGAAACTATAGTTTTCTTAAATAAAGACGGTGAAATCAGGGGGAAAATAGTTTCAGTTGCATACTCCTTTTTTTAGGGCTGTCATATTTCTGCAGAGACGTTCGAGTCATATTATCTGACCTTAACCTTTTCTCACAGCTGCCAAAAGCATTTTATTTTCACTCCTTACACGACAAGTGGGATCAAAGTAAAATATCACAAACACTTTATGCAACTGAAGGCTTTTATGGATGACAATCTTATTTACTATATGAGAAAGTTGAAAGAAATTGCTTTTTAAATCTTTTTAAAAAAAACAAGGTGAGACAATCTGATTGGATGGAAAGCATGGAAATACAATCAAACCTGTGTTTTACTCTAGAGGCCACACAATTTTCAGGTTTGAGTTCAATAAGGAAGTAAGAAAAACTGCAGTTCCTTGATCAACCACTAGGGGTTGGTCCCAAAATCTCCACCTGCCAGAATAAATATATTCGCAGGCCGCCCTCCATAGTTCTGTTTCACATACAACTAGACTGGGCGGGCCTTTCTTTTGATACTATATCAGTTGAAATCATATAAAGCCACAAATTTATGCATGATAAAGGGGATAGTCTTTTGATTTTCATGAATAAAGTCACCTCACACTTATGAGCTGGGAATAAAGACTTTAGAGAGCATCGAATTTTGTTTAATCTTGGCTTCTCGTGCTGGGAAATGTATTAACTATTCCATTTGGTTTTGGGTTGACTTGGAAGGATTCAGGGGTGAAGCTTTACAAAGCAGCGGAAAGGAGCTGTGAACACTCCCGTTTTGAAAACTGCTGCCCAGACTAACTAGAAGACTCCAGCTGGACATAAGCCCAATGGTTTCCACCAGCGGCTGCAGAAGTGGGGGGGTCTAGGCTTGCCACCCGTCCCTTAAAATACAGAATTGTTCCGTAATTGGGAATTAAAAGTTGCATTCCGTATTGAACCAATACGGACACATATTATGCTCTTATTTATTGATGTAATAATATACAGGTGAAGGTCGGAAAATGTGAATATATTGCAAAACTTCATTCTTAGTAAATTCAACTAAAGGTGAAACAAATATATTATTTCCCACTACATTCAAAGTGAGATATTTCAAGCTTTTATTTGTTATAATTTTGGTGATTATGGCTCACAGTTTATGAAAACCCCAAATGAAAAAATCTCTATATTATGAAACCAATAAACAATTCAATCATCAAAATTATAACAAATAAAGGTTTAACATATCTTGCTTTGCATGTAATGACACTATGTAATATATTAGTTTCACCTTTTAAGTTGAATTATTGAAATAAATTACTTTTACACCATATTCTAATGTTCCGACCTTCACCTGTAGGTTATATTCTACATCTGGGCTGATGGACGTACAGATCATAGGAGGATATTTCAGTTGCTAGTATGGTTGGATGTCTGTACAGTCATGCAAGTTAAATGATATTAAAGCACTTTAAACTTTAAATCAAAGCATTTAGTTTTTTCATATAAAATAAATACATTTCTATGCAGTTTAGAAGTTTTGGGGATGTCCTTTTTTTGGGGGTCTGCGTTGCTGAAATCGGAGCGTCCCTTATTTCTATTTCTGAAAGGTGGCAACCCTAGGGGGGTCCTCCAATGACCTCAAATCATTTCTGGACTTTACCAAGTTGACTAACCTAACCACAAACCAACAACATTGATACTAGTGTTGCCGGAGTCAAAATGAAAACTAAATGAGTTCTGCTTGGACCTGCAAGGTCAACTCTCCAACCAATCTGCCGTTCTGAGCTATACTTCATCACAGAGGTGTAGTTTTTGAAATATTTACGTTAAATGTAGGATAAAAAGACTTTCTGAAAGTAGGCTACCATCTCCCATAGCTGCACCACTATAGCTAAAAATAGCAGAACAAAGAACCATTTAGAAATCATCATGTCCTGAACCGAGATATGCCAAGACATGTTAGTCATGCCATAACCAGAACGCTGAAAGCTTCTGTTCCTTCCAGTTAAGTAATTCATAAGCAATCCTTCGCGACAATTGAAAAAGGTGGAGGGAGGGAAAAAGACAATTATCAGGAAACACGAAGGTTGGATTAGCTGGAGGAAAGATGATGGGAAAAGCAAGGGGCGCTGTCAACATGCAGCTCAGCAATGAAACATTCATATGCCCACCGTGCACGGCATGGCCAACCCTGCACTGCTCTGTTACACTCATTTTTTCTGGTGAAAAATTAAACCATGGCCATCATACGCTATGCATAAATCAGTTAAATACAACATCATTAAAAAAACAAACTTTCACTGCATGCATGTGCCTTTTGTTGCGATTTCCTCAAAAGTGTCCAGCGTGAGATTTCTTCAAAAACAAAAGCAAAAGGAGATATTTTCTCTTGGAAACAAGCAAGTGAATTTCACAGTCATGAGCAGGAATGTTAAATGCTATGTTCTGCACAGAGAGTGGGTGGAACTGGCAGGCTGGGATGGAGATAACTCTGGGGAGGGAGGAAAGCGTGAGCCATGCAGGTATTTATCAAGCGGAGCTAACTGGGGGTTTTAAATTTTCTCTTCATGGTTGTTGGCATTGTAAAATTAATATTTCTGATCATTTTACAGACTTATAGTTGCAGAATATGCCTTTACTATCTTATATAATGAAAACTGAGGGACCAAGAGAAGCACAGAAGAGTGGTGCTGAATGAAATTTAAGGACTGATCAGGATAATAAAAGTCCTTTTATTAGAGGTGAGGAGGTGTTTGGGGGGGCAGTGCTCTGCTAAAAGTGGAGCAGAAGTGACAGTCGTGGATCTCATATCCTGTAATTGTAGCTCTAGCAAAGCTTTCTCCTCCACTAACCTCCCATCCTGTTTATTCCTTGTTTTAACCTCCCACTTTCACACTTCCTCGCAACACACGTTTTCCTTCCTCGAGCCCCTGTCAACTGTCATTTCCATGGCACTCTTCCTCCTGCCTTTCCCTGGCTCCTCCTGGAGGGATCTGGGCCACTTGACGCTTGTGCTCCCCCTTGGGAAAGGCCCTCCTGCCGGTTTCCCCAGTGGCTGAAGTCTATCTGCAGACTGCAAGGAGACTTGTTTTGTCACTCAACTGCTCACACAAGGTTAATATTGAAATAGATTCAAAGTAAGGGTGCAGCTCCCTGGAACATTCAGATTCCCAGGGGGGAATTTCCCCCTTGAAAACCAATTTATTATTAATTCTGTATTTTAGAATACATATATATACATTTTCTGTGGAGTTTCAGTGCAGTGTTTTTCACACTTTTACACTTTTAACAAAGAATGCATCTTTGTGATGTGAAACAGCAAAATATATCAAAGTGTGCTCCTCTGTGATGTCGCCCACAGATTTTCTACCATAATTGGCTGGGGCTGACTCCACTCAACCCCAGTTAATCCAAAAAATAGTGAAATGGGGAGAACAAGCAGACTGGAAGTCGGCTGGAACAGGCCCATCTTAGTTTGAATTAGCTATTTTAGCTTGGCTTTACTCATCCTGGTCCAAACCCATCCCTCGGGAAGCAGCCAAGGCGGCAGGATTGGTTATCCGTTGGCTTGTGGTCTGGTTTGTCAATCTGGAAGGATCCTGTAATGGTTCTGTAGAGACGATCATCCTACTGGAGGACCCGGCTCCTTCAGCCGCTACAGGAGGTAGCAGCGAGTGCGCTACAGGCTGCTCCCGGTCATGAATCATTCAGTGGCATTCACTCTGGGGTTCTTCAGGCCAACAAGGCAATTAACACCATAGCAACTCTCATATTCAGAATAAGTGAATAAGCTCTCCTGTTTTGTTTTTTTTAAGGGAGAGATGTCACTGAAAGTGCCTGATTTTTCTGATTCTCTGTCAGCTCCACTCCACGTGAACGCCAACACCTCGTCATCATTGTGTACCCTTCAAAGATCTGCATCAAAGTCCAAATATTGCGAAGGTCCGCGAAGCATTTCACCACCATTTTCGGAAAGTTGAGTATTGAGTATTGAAAGTTCTTTCGTGAAACTCCATGAAGATCATTGTTTACCTTATGGTTTCACTTTAGCACTGGAGACCCTGATAGCAAAATATGAGTGAATCAACATTGAAATATGGTTAGACATAAACATCGAATCCATGTTGAAGCCATGTCCGCGACAAACAGAATACGTTGATTCAACATTAATTACACGTTGGCTTTAGAATTGGATGATTGATTGATCTACCATCAATCATCGATCTTAACCAAAAATCAACCTTTTTGACCATAATTCAACATTGATTTCACATCTTTTGCTATGTGGGGAGTATTGCTGATCAATGTGGAACAGCAAATACTTTTATTGCAAATGTTGCATTGGCAGTGAAAGAGAAGTCTCGCGAGGATACGCCATTTGAATGAGTCTAGCAGAACGGACAAAGCTAAATGTTGGAAATGATGCAATACAGTGGACCAATCACTGATATCGCGATGGTGTCACTTCAACGGAGAAGCATGAATCAGGCTTAAGTGGTTAGAACCACCGACTGCTGTCACTCAAATCCATTATGGATACCTTTGTGGATGTATATAACTTTACCTGATAAGGTACAACCTCCCCCCAACAGTTGATGTGTTTGTTTTTGTATAATGAGGCTATTAGTATGGTAATGTTCACAATCCCAAGTGCCAGTAACACCAAGAAGAACCTACATAGGAAGAATGCAGTCCAAGTAACAGGACCTGGACTAAGATTGTTTTTATATATATGATCTAGAATATCTAATGTGTCTTGAATATATAATTTCATTTTGTTTTGAATAAATTGTATCATTGTTACGTTTCCTATCAGCCTTTCCAGATAATAGAATGAAAAAACAATGTCCACAGACATTTCATAAAAGTCAGACAACATCCAAACAACAACTTTTAAGTGGTAAATCAATATTTAACAAAGTCTCCTCAGCTTCGAAGGGCCTTTGCCGAACAACAATGGGAACCTGATCTGCATTATTCATTGTTCACTCGTTCAGTCCTCTCTGTCTCGGACACACGGGGGAATCAACTTTCCCAAACTAAACTTCAGATAAGAAAACCTTTCAAAACGTATGCCTTTTCATCCTTGAACGTCTTTGGTATTTTTGAGTTGCCTCGTACCATCCCCAATTCGATAATGGTAGCTGTGTTGAATAATGCATCGGCGCGTTATCGTGCAAGAATTATAGTGTCAGAAGACCTTTTGGTTTGACAGAATGCCAATGAGTTGGAACATAAACTGATCAGAAATTTTTGCAATCTAATCTCGTTTTCCTTCACAATTTAAAAAGAAAAAGCCCAGCCATATCTAAGCGTCTTTGAAACGCGTACAAAACCGTCATCTAACATCTTAAAGACATCTAAATTTAAGAGTAGTCCAATTACTGTTAAATCTTGCTTTGACAGTCCAATAAGTGTAACTTGGCTTCGGCTAAATGTCTCAAACGCGGGCAGCAGATTTTTAATGAACTTGACATTTAATGCTTCATGGCTTTTAGTAGGTTCCTCCTAATGTCTTTTCATAACGTGTAATTAGGCGTAGACTTTAAATAATGCGTGCGTGCAAAGGTTCCTAAGAGATGAGGACCACTCGGCCTCAGTGAGTGTATTGTCCATGCCTGCAGCCATTACCGACTCAGGCGATTTAATGTCCTCGGAATTGGACGCGGAGCTGATTGCTCATTGATTAGAAGTGAACGAGGGCAGAGGATGTCAATCGCTTCATCCAAAGTGATTTTAAAGGGCACACAGGAATGAACCTAGTGGTGGATTTTACAAATGGAAATATATATTAGTCAGGATTTATTTTTCACGTACAAGAACTAACTTGAAAAAGTTGCCCTACGTGCCTCTGACTGAATTAAAACTTCTCAAACATCTCAACAACATCTCAAAAAGAGACATTTAAAGGGGACCTATTATGAAAAACACGTTTTTTCTTGCTTTAACATATATAAAGTGGTCTCCCCTCAGTCTGCCAACTCAGAGAAGGAGGAAAGCAACTAAATTCTGCAGTGTCTGTACACCCCGCCCGTGGCGCTTTTGCATTAGTACCACCTTAGCTCGGTTCTACCCGTTTTGCGCTTTCGCACTAGGGCTGAGACCAGTAGAGCCGCTCCAAGTCGATACTTTTTTCTGTAACCATTTCAGTGAGGTTCTGAAAGCGGGCTGAGCAGGGACTATTTCTGACGTCACCACCTCCTCGCCACCGATTGGTCGGGGGGCGGGGACGTCACCACCCTCCACGCCTCTGATTGGTCGGGGGCCGGGGCCGTCAGACGTTTGAATCAGGAAGCGGGAGTCAGCGCGAGGGGACTCGCGGCTCGCAGCGATTTTATTATAAAGCGCAAAACGTCTGTTTGGTGATCCAACTCTGAGGTGCAGATGTTCATAAACCTGGTGGCTGTCGAGAAAAAATTAAAAAAGCGATGTAGACGGGCTGTTTTTTTCTCAGCCGCTCCCGGCTCCAGCTGATTTCTCATCAGCGCCGACATGAACAAAGCGGTTGCGCAATCGAGTACGTCACAGCAGCTTCACCACAACCTGCCCGCTTCTCCCCTGGCAGTGCGAAAACACACGTGTGGAACCGTGCCGTACCGCGCCGAGCCGAGCCGGGCTCAGCCGATACTAGTGCAAAAGTGGCTCTGGAGGATCCTTCCAGTGTCATGTGACTTCTACGAGCCGTTCAGAATCTGCTCCCGTCGTTACGTAACGACAGGCGCAGATTTCCATAGGTCGGCCTCCGCTGCTGAAACCACGCCCACAACTAACTCCGCCGGCCGGAGCGTCCGCCATTGTTCAGAAGCGGTGAATCGTGTGGCTGTTTGAACGAGGGACAGTAGAAATGAGGTTTTGCATCGACATTTACCCTCATAAAAGGATCAGTATCAACAGCACGGACCCGGCAACTGCACACGAGTCAGCGGTAAGTGACGTTATTTTTTTATGTTATTTATATTTGTTTACAAGTATGATCTTTGCATGGACTAAGTATTTAGCTTAGCTCCGGAGCACCGGAGCTGCTCACCGGATCGGACCGGTGGCTCCGGTGTTCCCTAACGGAGGCACCCACCCGTTAGGGAACACCGGAGCTCTATTAGTACCGTAATACATTTTTTTCTGTATGGTTTCAGATCTTCCAAGCAATGCACAGTCAGAAGACGCACGGTCCTTCATTGAGCCAGCAATAGTGCATAAATGTTATTTATATACACTTATATACTTATGTTCTTTTATTTTTTTAACAATAAAGTTGTCATTTGTGAACATTCAGTGTTGTGATTTATTTACAGTTAACATGATTCATTTGGCGTGTAACATAAGAAATGAAATGATGAGGAATCTGAGTAAAGAACTGTGGTGTACCTGTTTAGAATTCAATTAAATCTTCCTGTGTGAATTAGTGTGAAGATGAGGTGACCCGGTCACGAAACTAAAGGCTGATTTATGGTTCCGCGTTACACCAACGCAGAGCCTACGGCGTAGGGTACGCATCGATTTAACGCAGAACCGTAAATCAGGCTTTAAGATCCGTTTACACCGTGTAACTGCATGAGAGTGTCCGACTATCGCGTCGAGCTGCGTGACATCGGACACTCTCTGTCCGCACTGAAACCGTTAAACTCGCGGCCAGTTAGGACAGTCCAATAGAAAATAAAAC
This sequence comes from Cololabis saira, assembly GCF_033807715.1. Lineage (NCBI taxonomy): Eukaryota > Metazoa > Chordata > Actinopteri > Beloniformes > Belonidae > Cololabis > Cololabis saira. Next base: position 11,470,030 of record NC_084610.1, on the reverse strand, counting down.
AATGGAATTGATTTTGTCGCTGAAGCTCGCTCGTGTACGCTTTGTGTACGCAGCCGCTGTGTCCTCCCCTGCTACACGTCATTCAGGCGGCCAATCAGCGCAGAGCCTCATTATCATAGCCTCCCCGCCCCTCAGAATCCCTCATAGAGAAGGAGGTTAGAATCGGTAAAAATAGAGACATGACCCAGAGGCTGAATTTCTGATTTATGTAGAAAAAACAAGCTTTGGATTGTTTTTAAGACATTCAAGGCCTGTTTAAAATATACATTAAATGCCGTAATAGGTCCCCTTTAAAGGAAAAGGAGAAGGAGTTTCGCCACTACCATGCAGATGATGGAGCTTCTCATAGGAATGAATCTGCTTTCTGGCCTTCTGCGCAAAGTCAAAAATCCTCTCCAAAAAGCCGCTGGGTGCAGGAGAAGTGGCGTGGTGTCAGAGGAGCTGTGCCTCGAGGGCCACAACAGAGGATGAGACGTAAATCAAAGCCAAATAGTCATGAGAAACTAACTTCTCCATATCCCCGCTCTGCCCACCGCACCGCTCTCAGGAACCAAGAAACAGCTGCCAGCTGCACTGAGAGCCTCATCTAAGAGGCTCATCTGGTTGATGAAAATATCCCTCCGGAAGTCCTCCAAACGTTCAGGCTGACAAACATGTTTGAAGAAGAATGAACGGGAGGGAAAAAATAGCTGTAGGAGGCAAACAAATGCGCATAGAGTAGTGTATTTATTTCCCTGTGCTATAAATAACAACAATGTATGGGGGAGGGGTGATTCATCGACATACAGCAGCAAGACATTGTACATTTACATCAGTACACATTTGCAGTGCCCTGACCTGGTTGATTAATTTAGAAGCCCCTAAAGTGAACTCTTCATCTGCAATTTCGAATCAAATGTTTAATTCAGCTACTATGATTTATTCAAGTCACTCTATAAATGACTAACAGAGGTCCTCCGTGTTGTCTCTCCCCACTATGAAGCACAGATTTAAAGGATACGGAGTGAAATTACAGCCGTCAAGGACAGCAGGGTTTTACGTATGATGTCCTTCACTCCGTGCTCACATATGCATCGCATATGTTCCTGTTTTTGTGCAAAGGTGTAAAGGCTGCTGTCCCATGCAGCAATCGCGTGTCAACATTCTGACTGCAGAAATGATTTCAGCACCAACCTCACGACAACTGATAAAACCCATGTACACAAAACCCAAGAACTGTCCCCCGAAGATAAGCCTGAGGGTTTTGTTAGAGGCTATTTCAGGGTCCAGCATTGTGGGGTCCCCAGCAGGCAGAAGTGAGATAACCGCTCTATTATTGAAGATTTAGCTGATAATATGTTGCTCCAATGTTAATTTGACGAAATAATCTTAACTCGATAGCCTTTACTGGCTTGCTATTGATCTTTTAATCCCACAAGGTCAATTTGGAAAAAAGAAATCCATAAGTCTGATTTAAAAAACAAATATGTTAGAGAAAAAGGCTGAACATAATTAGATCAAACTAACGTTTTGTTAAGGCCCTCTTTGATTTCCCTACGGGAGTAATCACGTGGGAACTAATTATTTGCAACATTTTGTATGGCATGAGTTTTCCAAATGTATCTAGATTAATTTTGAATCACTCACACCCCCAAAAACATAATAAGCAGTAGTGTTTTTGTTGTTTTTTCTATTTATTTTGGTTGTTTGTTATAGCCCTCAGGTAACTCAAAAATCTTCCCTTTGAACAACATGGAAATACACCATGGTATTGAATTTACAATAAAGGTCCAGATTACCTTTTTATTGACTCTGGTAACAGTCTTTTCTCTGTTCTGATCTTCCTAGTTCTCCAATACAGGACTTGACACCACTGATCACAGCATCATATAACAAAGTTTTTAAGTTAAGGGGTCAGTGGTATTGTTTTGGGTAGTTTTAAACCATTCTTATGTGATAAAGTCCTGTTTTGTACATGTACATGTCCTCTTCACATATCAGTTGCGGTGTTCCACAGGGTTCTGGACTTGGACCACTTCTGTTCTTCCAAATGTTTAGTTTGGGTAAGGTCTTCAGGAAATGGTGCTGACACCCAATTTTATTAATTTATGAAGCCTGGGGAAACTAGTCTTGGAAACATATAGGTGGACTTAAATTGTTCACTTAAGGATTCAGACAGAACTAAGTTAATTATTTTCAACACTAAAATTGCACAGCGATAGCACTACTTGCTATCGCTGTCAATATTTTATTGATTTTTGTATAATTTGTTTTTGTGAATGTTGTTGTTAATATAGTCTGTTACATGCTTATGTCTTTTCCAGTATTTTTGCTCTGAACCTCCTTGAATCGCCACCTTATTGTGGTGGAGGGTGTTCATGATCAAATGATCCAAGGAGCTATTTTATTATTTATTTATTTTTATTTTTTTATTTTATTCGTTTGCACACAATAAAAGTAACACTTGCAATCAAAATAGTAAAACAAATGTGACAGTAGAGGTTAAAAAGCCAACAGGCTTATGCAGCGGACCTCCCCTCAATTTAAAAAAAATAAAGAAGGTTATACTACATAGTTACACATCATCAACACACAAAAAATAAACAAAAAAAAAATCAGCAAAGAAAACTTGTGACATTTTTTAAATGTGAATTAAATGAGATGTTAAATTTCTAGAGAAGCAGACCTTTGATAACGTGAGATTTGGAGTTCCATATCTGTACACCACGATATCTGAGGGAAAACTGACCATGTTTAGTTTTATAAAAAGGAAGATGGAGATGATAAACCTGTCTAGTATTATATGAATGTATGTATTATATGAATGTAATGAGAATTATATGTGAAAAAATTACTAAACGATAGTGGTAAAGAAAAAGGCAAAAACACATGTTTGTATAAAAACTCACATATCTGATGAATATTTATGTCATATACTGTAAGAATTTTGAGTTTTCTGAACAAAGTAGTAGAGGGTTCCGTAGAGTTAGAAAAAGTTGCCAGTCTTACAAATAGTTTTTGCATTAAATAAAGTTGATGAAGACTGGAAGGGTATGTATTTGCCCAAACAATATTACCATAAATCAAATAAGGATAAATCATAGAATAATATAGAGTTAATAAGCAAGAAATATTAACGAGATTTCGCAGTTTGCTATTTTGTCAGATGCAGTTGCCCTTGGTGGGGTGTCCTATCCTGGGGGATGGGCCTCCATAAGGGCTGGTCAAGTGGATCTATATGGATGAATTAAACAAAAGAGCACAGGTTCTTCACCTGGACATGGGTCACCAGGGCCCCACGGTGGAGCCAGGCCTGGGGGAGGACCGGGCTTATATTCATGGTGCCCAGTTGGGCTTTGCCTGAACAAATGATGTGGATGTGCCCTCCTGGGAATCCATCACCTGCAGGAGGGGGGCATTTTAGTCAGGTCCCATGTGTGAAGGGTAGCAGAAACCAGATCTAGAGGAACTTGGAGTAGAGATGCTGCTCCTCCACATCATGAGGAGGCAGTTGAGATGGTTTGGGATCTGGTTAGGTTGTTCCCTGGATGTCTCTTAGGGGAGGTGTTTGACATGTCCAAAAGAACCAATGGGACAGATAAGGATCATTTGTTCAGCTGGCTTGCGATTGTCTCAGTATTCTCGAGACTTAACCCTATTCTTGGAGGGCAAGGGTGTCTGGGCCTCTTTGCTCAGACTGCTGCCTTCAATGGAAGTCAGTGGGGATTGATTGATGGATAGACTGGATCATTTTTGCATACCGTATTTTCAAGTTCAAATACAAGTAAGTATTTTTTTTCTTTACGATTGAGAAAAGATGATCATATAAACTTCCTACATTAATCTTAAGCATCCTAATTCTGACCATACGCAGGTCAACTTTAGGAAAAGATGATGAAAAAAACAAACAAGTTTCACGCAGGACTAAAAACCATGGGCCAGATTTTGCAATCAGGAACCTTTTGAGGTCACTAATGATAACTGCAACAAACAAACATTGGTGTATTCACTTGTGGAAGGACACAGTTTGCATGAGACAGCCTAAAGACTTCCAGTACTTCCCTTGTGAATGAACTGTTTACACAAACGTTTTGAATTGAAGCTACCACACTATTATTGTACAGATTGCAACCAAGATTGCTCTCATTTTAACTCTGTCAGCTGCCTGAAACATTTTAAACATTATTTCAACCATAACAATGATTTTCATTGTTACACACAGCCCACTGAATAAACTGATTGGTTAAATTTTAGTATATCTCAAATGTATTTGGTAATTTTGTGCGCCCATTCTATCTATCTAGAGCATTTTAATTATGTTGGATTTGCAGACTGAATGGCTTTACAGAGTTTTAAACATTTTTACCATTTGCTTTTGCTCTCTTTTCTTTATCCACGTGTGTCACCTTGACATACCTCTCCCACCCACACCTGCAGTGCTCTCTTATTCCGCTTCAACGTATCGGTTGCTCATTGATTGCAGCTGTGACTGCCGTATTTAAGTGATCTGCAGCCGTAAATCTGTAAGCTGACTATAGTGGTTGTTGATGTTATGGTAAACCTTTGCACTAAATCATTGTTTTTCTGTCTTCAAAGTGTCCCCCCTTTACTTTATGCAGCTAGAAATGTAATTTAATGCAAACAAATCCAAGAACAACTGCTTCTTATCAATGAGGGAAAAAGAAAAAACACTCAGCACATCTTATCTGCATTGCAACCAGGCACCATAATCAATTATCATTATCAAAAACTCTGTTTTAGGCATAAAAGGTTTGAAATCCTTTTGCTCAGTTTGGTTTTTATAAAGAGTGCACAGTCTTCTCTTGTTTTTCAAAGCAGCATTTTTCTCACATGACTCATCCAGTTTACGCAGGTACTTGAAAAAGTTTTGGACAGTTTAACTTACAGCATGATATGTGTTGTTGCACAGAAATAGATGCAAGCCGACACTCACGGGTCCAATTCTGTTTCACCCCTTGCCCTGAACCTATGGGTTCACTTATAGGACCAGGGTGTTGAGATTCTTTCGGGGGCAGAGGGGAAGGGTGAAGTGATAAAGCTGCTCCCCCCCTACAGATGCTTCCAGAGGGACAGTCCACAGTGGTATGCTACAAAACCACAAACAGATGGCCTCATGGGTAGGAAGACAGCAGAAGAAATCAAATCAGCATCTGTTCACATTGCATCCATGTGTGTTGCATCTTTTCACGTATTAGGAATCATGACAGCTGCTGCTGCATTAGGTTCCTGAGCTTTAAAGCCCTTGGTAACGCTGTATCAAGGGTCAAGGGAGCATTTCCAGTTACAAAGAAATGACATTCTGTCATTATGTCAACACTTGACAGTCAAGGTGTTTCTTTGAATCTCAACAAATCCCATAAAAAGAAAACAGCTACAATAAATGTACCCAGAGTCACTTTACAATGACGCACACAAACATCTTTCACAACGAGTGACTGAACCGAGAGTAAATCTTTGGATGGTAGTGTTAAAAAAAAAAAACACGAACAAACGAAAAGAGCAAACAAAAAGAACAAAAAACGGAACACCCACTTTTATAGACATATTAGACAAAAACTGCAAATATTTCTTTGTGACATTTGAAGAAGTCTATCAAGGTCCTTTTTCTTACGTTGTTTAGTTTCAAAGGTCCACACATTCTCTGCGAGGGGCCGATCAGGACTGCAGGTACCTGCAGCTTCTTCATCCTCAGGCGTGTCCTTGTACTGTGCAGGACATGGTCTTTGCATTCTCCTGAAAAATGCATGGATGTTCTTGGAGAAGATGTGGTGTGGGAGGCAGCATATGTTTCCCTAAAATCTTGATGTACTTTTCTACATGACTGCTGCCTTCCCAGAAGAATAAGTGATCTTTGCCAAGGGCTGTGATCCCCCCCCATACCGTCACAGTTCCTTGATTTGGATTTCTTAGGAATATCATTCTGGATCGTCCCTTTTTGTCAACAACAGACAAAAAAATACATTAAAAAATGTAACTTCAGTTAATTTAGCTCGGCCTATGTTAAGCTATGATGCTAACTAGCATCATCTGTCATTCGTTCTAATCTGTTTGACAATCGTCATTTCAGATGTCGCTGCCCGAAACATCAGAAACGAGCAGATGGAACCGAGACCTGCTAGAAATGTAGAGATTACGCTCCATATGAGGGCTAATGCTCAGCTAATGCTCAGCTGACTGACTGTGGTTCTCCAATGCTACACTGCAAAAACTCAAATCTTGCCAGGAATATTTGTCTTATTTTTAGTTAAAATGTCTAATTTTTAGTCAAAAAAACTCATTACACTTAAAACAAGAGTCATTACCAGAAAAAATAACTTGTTATTTGACAATTTTCACCTGTTTCAAGTAAATTTTCACTTGAAATAAGTAGAAAAATCTGCCAGTGGGACAAGATTTATCTTCTCATTACAAGCAAAAAAATCTTGTTCCACTGGTAGATTTTTCTACTTATTTTAAGTGAAAATCTACTTGAAACAGGGGAAGATTGTTGTTTTCTTCCAGTGATGAGTCTTGTTTTAAGTGTAATTACTTACTAAAAATGAGATATTTTAAATAGAAATAAGACACATATTCTTGTTAAGATTTTGAGTTTTTGCAGTGTAGCTAATCAATGGTCTGCCAGCGGTCCGTTTAGTCGACCTGGACGAGTCCTGGCTAAACTGGAGAGTGGCTTGGCTTTGGGTCGGCCTTGGGTGTCAAGAACAGTAGCTCCTACAAGCTAATTGGCTAACGTTTGTGCCTGGACCCGGCCGCGGTGTCTAATGCAATAACACTACAACAAGCCAAATTATCCTTAAAGTAAGAACATCTATCCTCCGTTGGGTCTTAATTGACAGTTTACATGTTAGGTTATGCTTAAGTGATGCTGGAAGCTGGAATTTAATTGCCACTAAAAAAAACCCAACCCAATTATGGATAAATATGTAGCTTTATATGATTTTTACCCCCCAAGCCCAGAACTTTCTTGTGATTACCTGTGACAATTTCGGAGGAAATGATATCGTCACAAAGTCTGCGTTTTCACCTTCACCAGAACTCCAGCACTTCGGTGAAAGAAAGCCGACACGCCGTTAATTCCCATTTTATTTATTTTTTGATGGTTGAGGTTCATCTTGTGATAAAATCCTCCGTTTTTATTGTGTTCGGGCCCACTTTTGGTACTCAGGCGGTGAGGTCAATGTGAATGATGGTCCTTGCAGTTTCCCCCGCAGTGATGCGATTTTTATTCCTCACTGATTTACAGATGAGTTTAATCAGGTCAGGAACGTTTCCTATCTTCAGGCCGGTTTTTGGACCGTATGAAGCAGCCCAGGATGAGAAAGAACCAACTGTGCCTGCTAATGAGGACCTTGTGGGTACACATTCCTTTCAGGATGCGTGTGCATGAAAATCTGCATGTGTGGGCAAAAGGAAAAATTGTTCTGTTCGCAGGACATGCTCTAACTCACACGGCCCTCCAAACTGAGATTAAAAGCAAAACAAAACTGTGAAATCCGTGTTTTGTTAAGTGTTATGTGTGAATTCTTGACTCCCTCCAGCGTTAAGCTCTCGTACTGGCCGTTACAAGTGTCTCTGTGTGGATGAGTTCATGAATACCTATTTGTGCATGTGTATTTTTCTGGCAAATTGTTTTTTAACCCAGCCAACTGGATAACGCCACTGTGGGCCAAGTCATTAACCGCTGAAATAAAGCAGCTTTGTTTTGTTGTCATGGTCCACAAAATTCTATTTAAAACCCGGCTCCTTTCCAGAAGGCGACAAAAAGAGGACAAAAGAAAACCGGAGGAAGCCCACTCATGGCGCGGTATCCGAAACAAGCCGCTTCTGTGCCGACACTGATCACAATTAATCAGAACCTCCTTGAGCAGAACATGACATGCTCGTTTCAAACATCCCTCGTACACACAGGCCACGACAAAAGCCTTAATTTGCGTATTGAGCAGTGGATGCTGTAATGAGGGTTCGGATGAATGGTTGGGTGGAAAGCAAGCGGAGGGATGTACAGCAATGCCACGAAACAAAACCACAACAGAAAACATGTTCTTTGGTCAGAAACTGTTAACAAAAGAAAATTAATCAGTAAAAAAGTTCTAATTGACTGCTAGAGAGAAATCGTCTCTGTAGGATTTCTGAGAAATTGACCTTGAGAAACCTTCTATACTGTACTGTCTTGATCTCAATTATTTGCTTATGTCCCCCCTCAAGCATCCATATGCACATCTATTACCCTTTCAACATATCTAATAGTGTCAATGCCATTAATTCCACCTCTCTTAGGCTCCATAAGGTATTTTAATAAATTAAAATTGAAAGCAAAAGCCATGAATTGTTTTTAATGTCTTTTCTGCGCCCCCCCTTTCTGTTATCGTCACAAAACTCTTAAAAACGCTTGATTTCACATTTATTCCTGTTGTCTCGAGGTAGTTTTAGTGCACGCCATCTGTCATTTGTCATATTCTCAAACGAATTTCTGTAATTTTTATTCATTTTCAGCTGTAATTGTGTTGGTGTACACTGGAAAAGGAGAGGCGGTTATTAATTTGGCCCTGAAGGATTCAGCCTGTCTCATAGACATACAAGGCTCGTGCCTGACACCTAGTGGCCGCATCAGGGAATGACATCCAGTTGCACTGCAGGAAACGTGCAAAAATGAAACATTATTCCATGAGCAATAAATAAAATAAATACAAACAATAATAGTTATGAAAGATAATAAGCAACAGTATAGGCTAAGAAGGATAGGAGGCCTTTGCTTGTCATTTCTGGAACCGCCCACAAGGGGCAGCGACTTTTTATTTCTACTATTGTTTTTTGCTTTTATTTATATTTTTATTTATGATGGAAAATTATAACTCAGCACAATGTATGATGGGAAATCTTTTAATTCAGGATTGTTATTGCTGTAAAACCTCAAATTAAGGCAGAATATTGTGTAAAACTGCACTTTTTAACTGCAAAACTATTTACAGCAAACTTGTCAACTTGTTCTGGAAACTTTTATTTTTCCGTCTCAGCAGAAGCAACCCAAACAACCGTATGTCATTATTCTCCCTCTGCTCACCTAACAGCCGCTTTTTATCCTTTTACTCTTCCCCCACAGCCATGCTCCGAAGTTTCTGAAGGCGAGACTTTGAATCTCCCTGCTCACACCTCAGCCTGACATTTGCAGTGAAGTGACTCAGAGCTGCTTTTATTTATCTTGCTTTTTTTTCTTCTTTCTTTCCTCCCACTGTTTGTCCCGGCATTTCAAACGAGAAGCACGGCCATCACAGATAAGGCACGGGAGGATGACATCTTTCTCAGACTTCCTGACTCGCTGCGCCTTTGGTCGCCGCTCGGACGGCTGCTTCAAGAGCTTTCACGGCCCCTCGTATCTCGTCGCGCCAAATAATCTGCAGTTGGGAGTTGCTTTGATCACACACAAAAGACACAACTGACAAAATAATGCAGACAAGACATACTTCCCGAGGCAGGCGGCTTTGCATCCTGAGAGTATAGATTTCAAACCACAAGTTCCCTAAAAGTTTTACAATGAAAAGAAAAAAAAAAACCTGCCTTCAGAAAGTTTTTGTTTCTTACAAAAGAAAACCCCTTTAGCGAGCGTGTTGTGTGTGATGCAGCTCTGTAAATCACTGACTACCACAGCGGGATGGATTACACCACACAAACGTTAATATAAACCACCCACAGGCAAAAAAAAATATCCTCAAACAGATTTTTAAAGGATGCACATGATGGTACTCATGATTATGTGATGGTCTCGTGAGCATGAGGAAAGCAGAACTGCAGGCACCAAATGGAATATAATGCATGACAGACTGAAAGAAAATAAGATCATGGATTTTAACTATAACATACTGCACATACCAAAGATTTAACTGTATTATGTCCTATACATATATATATATATATATATATATATATATATATATATATATATATATATATATATATATATATATATATATAATCTGTAGAATATTCTTATGATTAATATAAACAGGCCCAAAAAAAGTATCAATTTCTTAAAAGCACTCTAAGTCGCAATAACACTTCTGACCACATGGGGGCAGTAGATGACAGGAAAGTTATCGCCAGAACAAAGTGCACCTCTGGTGGCTCAAACTGGCATTACAACATGGCCGTCCCTACTCATTAGTACAGTATTTTCAGTAGTTCTTGTGTCAAACAGCAGATCTTTGTGCTCCCATCTGGTCTGAATTGGTAATCCTACATAGTAAGATCTGGTACTATTTCCCGATGTGGAAAAGAAATGTCTGTAACACATTTTCATCAAAATATCAGAGATTCAGAACAGCCCCCTTTTCGTGGCTTTACAGCTCTGTTCAAAACAGCTGTTTTTTTTAGGGGCTGAGTCGGCCATTCAACTCCAACCCCCTTTTTTCTACTTCTAGGTAAGCCCCATCTGAAATCTGGCCTACAACTCTGCGTATACCACTGAAGTAAAAGAATACAGCCTGATGCGACGTAGAGGGTGAGTTATTCGACTCTGATCTGTGATGTAATAGAACGCTGCCATGTGGAATAGGTGTGGATAAAGGCATGTTTACGTCATGCAAGCCTGCTGGATAGAGGCTATATGATCTGGGGTTGCTTCATTCAGGTTTAAGTACAACAATTTTATGTGTCCAAACCAAATAAGTAAAAAAAATAAGTTGGTTGAATACTTAAATGTATTGAGCGTAAAGGTTTTTCCTCCCTGGTGGTATGGACATGATATTTGTCATCTTCCAAGGTATTCAGGCAAACTTGAGTGTAAAATTGATCGTGTTTAATCCCATTGTAGCATATGCTGATGAAGACACACAGTACAAAAGCAGTTAACAAACATCCTATTACAACTTGGACCCAGTAAAACCTACCAAAATATGTCGTTTTTTTTAATAAAAAAAGGAAAAACAAAATACCATAACACTTAGTTTCTGGTTGTGTCATGATGAAGTCAATGAAAGAAAAGACATCACAACTGGAGGCAACCCACTAAAGTTATGGGGATTTTTCTTCTTATTTTTCCATTTTGAGTAAAAATAGATACATTTTATTTATATATTACAACAACCAGCAGACAACAACACATACAAAAAAAAGAAAATATCAATTATCAACCATGAGCAATGCATGAAGACACAGCTTTTCAGAGTGGGACCTATGGCACGTTTATTTCCTCACATAGATTTGCACATTTTCACAGAAGGTGCTTGTAACTTGATGAGCTTATTCTGAACCAGGCAGACTGCTGGGTGGGGTTGCCATGGCAACGGCGCAGTAACACTGCAGTTGCACGTCATCCATCGACAGAGGGCGCCACAACCGCTTGAATCTTTCCTTCCGACCTCCACAACATCAAATTACACTTCTAGTGTTTCCACATTTTATGTTCGAGTGGCTTCACGTGAGCAAATATTACACCTCAGATGGAGAAAATGTGAAATATTTGCCAGCAAATACCCACTTATGTCTGAGAGGAGCTGGGCAGGTTAACCTTGGATGTGGATGATCAAAGTGAAACATTTTCTTTAAATAAAAGCCAGTTTCCACCAAAATTAGGGGCAATGCCATGTTGGACCGCTTAAATATTCAGATATAAATTGATCAAGCTTATAAGATGGAAATGATGTTCTATGAGGCACATTCAGTCTGGACTGGAAATGATTGTTAATTTTACCTCAACCTTTTGGAGAGAAGATGTTGGCAAACATGTTCTACAATAAAATCAAGCTTTTAACAGTGGTTCTCCATATAAAAATACATACAATAACATATTTGGATCATTTAAGGGAGAAAACAATTCACGACAAGGTGGCTTTCGTAAATGTCTGAGGAAAAAGAATTGTACATTTCTTATGTTAGAACCTTTCACTTCAAGATTTTCCAAATTTGAAATCAGTAAATTTGACTTTATAAAGTCAGAATTATGTTTTTATATATTAGAAAATTCTGAATTCATTGTTATATTTTTTCTGACTTGAAAGTCAGAATTTATAAGTTGAAAGCTACAAGTTTGGACTCTATAAACTTGCAAATGTCTGACTTTCTGAAGTCAGAACTTCTGAGTAAATTCCTGAAATATTATATCATCTGGGAAATTTTTTTTCTGCATAATCTAAATAAATTTGACTTGATAAAATGTCTGAGTTTCTTAAAACTGTGCCTGAGTAAATTGATGCGATGGACTAATTGACTTAGATGCTGGAATTCCTTTCAGTCTGTCTCCATTACAGTGGCGGACCCTGCGGGATTCACTGACTTCCTAAACTACCACTCCACACCACGCGATAGTCCGCCACTTTCACTGTTTGACCATTAACTATTTTGCAACAATTTTTGTGGCTGAACCTCTTCTGGTAATGATAATTTTCCACATCAATTCACACACAGCAGATGGCGTTGAAAAGAAGCCACATATGTGAATGGCAAAGAGAATCTGAGTTTTCAACTTAAAACACCACAAACTGGCTCTGAAATTAGAATAACCCTTGGAGGCTGCGGTGAATGATTCAGATGCTTTTACCCCATCTGCAATTGATTCTTTCCTCGAATGGCACCAGTACACCACTGTATTCTTAAATATGCAAAATTGCTAATATTCCTCTCAAAGACCCCTTTTTTGTACAGATTTCATGCTAATTGATTTTTTAAAGAGTGATCCTCAAACACCAGCCTGATGAAAATCACGCGTCCGTCTTAAATCGAGCCTTCACATCCTGAAATCCTTGACGAAAACCTGCAGGCGTCCAGACTCGTGCACGAAACAAGCAAACACATGAAATGCACATAACTGTATGACATCTTGTAGTAAAAAAAAAAAAGAAAAAAAGAGGCTTTGGCACATTGTTCCTGCAGTGCAACAGCATACTTACAGCCGAGTGCTCTACAATGACATCTAAGCCAAAGGTGAAGCTTTGTACATTCAGTCCTAAACACGACAACAGCAGCCTTACAAACATCTAGACCGCCAGTTAAGTGGCTCAATTTTTTTTTGCTGTTTTCTTTTTCTTTAAGTAGATACTTTGGAGCAAATTATATATTTTACATAAAACTTTACATGTGTTGTTTATGCATGCTTGTCAACAGTTTGCGTATACACATATGTACAAATATCTGACATTTATAACTAGTTCAGCGTTTTTATGCTTTTAGAAACAATGTGGCTTAATTACATTAATAGTATGCACAAGAACAGTTTATGTTTAGCAGCAATTACTCATGTGTACATCTTAAGCGTGATTTATGGTTCTACTTATGTTCGGGACTTATGTCATAGTTGTTGTTTGTGGAGTAATTGTAATTACACCAATATGACACTAGGTGGCAGTGCAGGTTGTTTTCTGCAGGAGTGTCACTTGCAGATCCTTTTTTCTTTTTTAAAACTTCCTTTATGTAGCTCAGAGATTGTAACATAGCAAAATAAACCTATTTTATGTGAATTGGAACTAATAAATGTTCAGCGACAGTTATTTCTATTTGTCTAGCTGTCTTGTAAACACGGAAACACACAACGCCACCGCACAGACCAATCCAGGTTATGATGTAGGGTCCCCTGCATACGTTGTTGGTTCAACGTAGAAGCATAAACCACGCTTTAGTGCCTGTAAGTTGAAGAGTTAAAAAAGATGAAATGATAATAAGAAGTTGTTCCTCGCATCCCCTATCGAGAAGGCTGCAGAAAGACTGGAGACGTTTTCAAATGAGGTATTTCTGGTTTGCAATTTTACACGCTCCTAGTATCATAATAGACGAAACATATGGGCCAGGGACGTGACGATACATTTTAATATTCATAGAAAATGAGAAATACTTGTACGTAAAAGTCTGTACGAGGCAGCAGTTAGCACAAGCAAGAGGCAGGGAAGCATGAGGAGGAGGAAAGGCTATGGCAAGTGGAGAGAGGAATAAAGAGGGGCTCTCATTGGAGGGATTGGATCTGGTGTTGAATCTCCACCAGGACAAAGAAGGTGTTCATGTTCAAGATCACACCAGCGTTTCAGGCAGTGTGTCAGCATTGTCTGAGGACAGAAGTTGCCAGATCTGCCAGCGTTCCCTCTGCCAGTCTTGCCACTCTGGACTCTGTGGCGTCATCGGCGCCCCTCTGGTGGAGGCCGAGTTACTCTGCAGGCCGCTCGGCCTCCCGTGCGGACATGTTTCCAGGAGAGGGGAACTCTGGGAGCTGGCCAGTCGGTGATGGGCATTGTACGGGGGTGGCGAGCGGCCTTCGCTGAGCAGAGCGGGGCCACCTTTGCCAGTGTCCAGCCCACCGTGAGGTCTGGAGGTTGAGTTAACCCCCTGTCCACTTGCCTGCTGCAGGCCCTGTGTGCTGTTGGGGTGTTTGGTCACAGGCTTGCTGTTTAGCTGCAAGCGTGTGGGCTCTGTCACACACACACGGCTGACCGGTGGGTGGGGTCTGCACTCGGTTGTGCCAGGCACTGTCTGAGTCCGATGCAGCATTGTCTGCGGCTTGGCATCACCATGGAGTCCATCAAGACCTTCCTGTGAGCTGCGGGAGCTTCCCTCTGACATGTTGCCATAGGAACCTTGAAACAGAACATCACTTCATGAGTGGAATATTAATTATAGTTAATTAACAGGTGAAATCACTAAGGAGATACTTGACATACATTTCTTCAAAGTGAAAAGATTATTTTTTAAACCATTCTTCTATGAAACCTCAGCTGGGTTTCTGATCAACTACAGTTAAAGAGTTGAAGGAAAGAAGCTACAATGAAAATATTGAGTGATTAGCCGGACTGTAAGAGTGGTTTGTAAATGCAATCATTTTACAGTTTAATATTCCTATAAATTAAGTAATTAAAGCCACTCTATGTAGCAATACCATTAATGACCACATGGGCGCATATACATCTGCTGTGATGACAAATTGTCTGTATCAATACTGTCTTGACAAATGAAAAGTTCTTGATATGCTGCCCCCATGTGCTCAAACGTGGTACTGCAACATAGTGACATGTTAGCCCTTTGCTGTCATCATTAAGGCTTTACTAAATGTGAACAGTAAAGCCTGATTTATGTTTCTGCGTTGCAGCGACACACGTTGGTTACACACACTACGCCGTCACTGCTGCTTATACCCTGCATTATAGTGTTGCTCTGTAATAACACCACCAACCACTAGGCGGCAGTGTAGTTTCATTTCTGCATCACTGTAGCTCGAAGTTTCCTTTTGCGTACTCCCTGTGTGGGAGACGGAGCAAATGAATCATATTTTATGTGAGTTGGAGCCAAAAAATGTGGTGCATCAGTTGTGGAACTTGAAAAAGAAGACGAAAAATTTAACGGTCAACGCGACATGTAATTATAGAGGTGCATGTCGGCAACGCAGGGCTCTACGGAAAAGAGGATGGAGATTCTCATCTTATAAGGCTTATCTGTTGAAGTTACTGACCTCATGTACACAAAACGATAAACGATTTACAAACTACTTGAGTGCTACTTTACTTGGATAAGATATGAAAATGATGGAGGTATAAGTCAATTCATTGCTTGAATGATGTTGAGGCTCATAAAATGAAATAAAATAAAATGTTTTATTTTTCAATTTCTTGCAATAACATTTCAATAAATAAAATGTTATTTTTTATTCTGTTGGAATACAATTTTAATAAATTATTATTTTTATTTTTTTATTCTCCTGGAATACAATTTTAATAAATAAACATTTTTATTTTTTATTCTCTTGGAATAAAATTGGAATAAATAAAAAAAAATTGTTTTGTTGTCTTGGAATAAAATTTGAATAAATAAATATTTTTTTTATTCTCTTGGAATAAACTTTTAATAAAATGTTTTTCTTATTTTTTCTTCTTTTGCAATAAAATTTGAATATATAAAAATTAAAATGTTTTATTCTCTTGGAATATAATCGTCATGGGTTCCTACCTGTATAGGGTTGGTACTTGAGTGCAGGCTTAAGAGTACTGTGCCACGTGCCCCAAATGTTAGCATGCTCTTCTGAAAGAAGCAAATTCCTGCAGTTATTTAATTATTTGTTAAAAAAAAAAAAAAAAAAAGCACATAGATAATTGACGTCCTTTCGATTCCGATTATGAGTATGAATCGCGGGCTGTCTAGAGCACACCTTTGGAGCCCCAGGTGTCAGCTCCAGGCTCTCTGCTCCAGCCCGCCACCTGTCCAACAACAGAGTACTGCTCTGGGCCGCAGGACTGCTGCTCACTAGCCAGGCTCCCCGGTTCCCCTCGCCGCTCGCTCAGAACCGGAGAGTTGTTGTCATAAGGGGACACTTCGCCGCTTGACACCTTGTTGGAGTCGCTGGACGAATGCCGTTCGCTCAGGTTGAAGGCTTCCTCCGGCTGCAGCAAGTCAGGGCTCCTGTGGGGGGGAAAAAATCCTCATGAAAGATGGATGCAACTAAAAAGTACGAGACTGGACGCCGATGTACGAGTGCAACTCACTGTGATGCTTTTCTCCTCAGAAGGTAGTCAACCACGTCTGGGTCCGTCTCCAAAAGGCTCATTAAAACTTCGTTTTGCAAATCAGGAGGCACCTAAAACACCGATATGAGTGTGTGAAATACACAATGAGTTGGTATTCATCTTAAAAACATAAAATCGCCGTACATTTCTTAATCTGATCTTCTCATCTGACTTTTGGTGCATATTAGACAACCAGATTAAGAAACCCAATTTCTACAATGATTCTCATTCTCCGGTGCTTTTGAAAGTAAAACGTTGCCAGATCCCTGACGAACTCAGACATAAGAGGGTTACAAAACAACTTTCAGATGTCATTCATGCAACCTGAGCTGCCTTCAAATCTGTTTTTAATCATTAAGACTTAGAAAGTCAGTCCCAGTTCACTATATGCAATTAATGGCTCATCTTGGTCTTGCAGCGGGAATGTGGACCTCAGGGAAACGGCAGTCGCAGATTAAAGAACATTACTCTTTTGTTTTCAGACCTGAAATGTCCATTATTATCTTGCCTTCAGTGACGCCTTAACCGTCTGATATGCCAGGGGGGATTGCTCAACTTTAAGAGTTTAAGGCCCGGTTTCACAGACAAGGCTTATATCAAGCCAGGAGTAGGCCTAAGTCAGACTAGTAAAGCTAGGTAATTTAAGTGGCTTGCATGAGCGTGGCTTATATTTGTCTTAGTTAGTCCCAGACTGTGGAGTCCTGGAGTAAGCTTAAATGAGAACGCCTCATTAGCCTAAGTGGGAGCACAGTCTGTTAGCCTAATGGTGCTCACAAAAACCTGGAACGGAATTGAGGACAGTTTTGCTGGAGGGAATTTTGACACCAAACATGGTTGAAGCTAAAAGAACACGCTCAAAGAACTATACTGAGTATGAAAAAAAACTCTACTTAAACACATTTTGGGAAATCATGCTGTTATTGAAAGTAAAGGGCATAGTGCTGCTGTTTAACATAAGAAGAACAATGCTTAGGCTGCCATTTGCAGTGAATTCAATGCAAATGAAAATGTAACCACACTTTTGTATCTAATAGTGTTCTTTTCCCGGAGGATATTATTCTAACCCTGGAGGAAGAGCCAGTGCACAGTGACTGTGCACCCTCCACATCTGCCATGGCATCCCAGAGAAAAGATGCTGCCACCACCTTCCAGCAGAGACCAAAAAGGATGTCAATGCATGAAAAGTTAGCCTTAGAAGTTCATGAGCAGAAAATGAAATATCTGAAAGAAGAGCTTGACATGAAAATGAGAATTCTACAGGTCAAATTGGATATGAAATTAGAAGAGAGAGTTGTTCAAAGAAAGATGCATGAGATAGCTATGTAATGTAATGAAATACACTTGACAAGAGTGTGAGTATTGTAGTCACCACAACCTACATTTTAGGACAGCCTTGGTTGAGTTTCTCATTTAATTTTTCAGCACACTATTGCACTGCAATATTGCACAGCAATGTGAAAGCAGCTCTGAGTGCAAGTCCTCGTTGGACTGGCATGGGCACATCTGAATCATTCTGGTCTTCATTGGAGGGTCAGGACAATTATGCTGCTTCAGGTAGTTGTGCAGCTTCAGGTAGTTGTGCAGCACAGTTGTAGCAATGATCACCTTGCAGCATCTTCTTGGCTGAAAACGAAGTGTATTGCGTAAACACTGGAATTGATTTTTCCACACCCCAAAGATACGCTTGATCATCCCTTTAGTGCGAATATGAGCTTTGTTATATCTTTGCTGCTCAGTTGTTGTAGGATGTGGCCAAGGCCTGAATAAATAGGAGCATATCCACTGTCATCAAGTAGTATTCCGCTATGTTGCCCTCTCTCAAACTGAGCACACAATGAAGAGTTGTGAAAAATCCTTGAATCATGTGTTGCTCCTTTCCAACGGGCAACAATGTTTGAAAACTCTAAATTTGGAGTGCATACAGCCTGAACATTGATGGAAAACCAGTTCTTACGGTTCCTGTACTCCTCAGCATCAGGAGTTGATGGACACTTGATTTCAACATGACATCCATCTATACAGCCAATCACTCCTGGGAAGTTCCATAGTCCATAGTCCATATTCCATATTCGTAGAATCGCACTTTATAGTTGGCTTGCTCAGCAACATCAGGGAACTTAATGTACAGATTTCTCAGTTCACAAATGGCACTGCAGACATTGTGAACTATTGTACACACTGTTGCTTCACTGACACCACACAAATCACCAGTTTCACGATGAAAGGTTCCAGATGCCAAGAATCTCAAAGTGATCAGAACTTGGAGAGAACTGGGTACAGGCCTTCCTCTTTGAGACATGGAGGAAAGTCTAGGCTCAAGCAAAGTAATTATCTCCAGTACATCTTCTTTGTACATACGAAAGCGGTCTCGGAAAGTTATTTCATCAAACTGATTCAATGGATTACTCCTATTCACAAGTATTTGTCTGGCTGGCCTCTGTAGCAAATATTGGTCTTCATTTAGATATTCCAAATACTCCATGCTCCCAAAACATCTGTGCTCCCTTTCACAAACAGGACTAAGCTGACGTTAAACCTGCCTCTTTGCAGGATTAATATAAACTTAAATTTAGTCCTAGAGTAGCTCTAATCCACCATCTTGCAATTGGCTTTGTTTAATCCAGAACAGACTAAATCTATGACTATTTTAAGATATGTCTGTGCAAGTGACTTAAAGTTAAGCCAGCTCAAACAGCATTTTAGTCTGAGACTAGGCTTAAGCCTTGTCTGTGAAACCGGGCCTAAGTGCGTTGTAAAGCTCTGTGTGTGTGTCGAGCAGAGTCACTGACCATGAAGAGCGTTAGGTAACTAGCGATCATCCTCTGCAGCACGGCGATGACAGCGGTGCTCTCCTCGGCCCTGGCTGAACTCTGGACGCTGAACTCCTTGTCTGAGTTCTTCTGCTTGTGGAGCAGGTTAGGGCCGAAGATGGTGGCCAGGTTCAGGGATGTCATCTTATTGCCTGTGATCTGAAATGGGGATTCAGATACAAAAACAGACCAAAGTGTGAGCTACTTTTCCAAACTTGGTCTCCAAGTCTGTATCCCTCATTAGTTCTGACCTACAAGAAAAACATTTCAGTCAATTTGAATCATCTACAAAACAAACTGGACGACAGCAGTTGGTATCTGATTAACAATTTCACTGCACCAATAATTTTGAGGAACAAGAACGGTGTTTAAAAAATGCCAAATGGCAACGAAGAAGAGCAGAAGTGTGTAAATGAAAAACTCAAGCTGGCTTAAGTTATCTCATCAAGTC
This sequence comes from Cololabis saira, assembly GCF_033807715.1. Taxonomy (NCBI): domain Eukaryota; kingdom Metazoa; phylum Chordata; class Actinopteri; order Beloniformes; family Belonidae; genus Cololabis; species Cololabis saira. The sequence goes on along the minus strand of NC_084610.1, from coordinate 11,450,300 downwards.
CATGAGCTTCCGTATCCACAGGGGCATCAAAATGGTGGAGCACATCATGCTAACTAGCCTAGCATATGCTAGCATCAGAAACAGAAGAGAAGCTTGTTTTGAGGAGAGGTTCTCAGAGGAAATACATCTTCCTAAGAGTACAGGAACACAACAAATATGTATTTGTTGGGTTGTGCTAGAAGAGACGCCCCAGAAAATGTGTTTTGTTTTAAATCCTATGCTACTGCCTTGTCTAACTAACTTCAGCTTCCACTGACGTGACGTCTTTTCTTCTTGCCCCCAGTAAGCCTGTATGAGATAGACAACAGCAGCCTGGCATCTACGCGAGGAAGTGCAGTTCTATTCTGTTCTCACTCTTGACTCACAACTTCTCTTTAAACGACAGATAAAAAACACTGTGAATAGAATTAAGTTTAACTTGTCCAACTTTAGGTTTATTAGAAACAATCTAACTCTTGAGTCAGCAAAATTGTATTTTGATGCTATGATCATGTCACACATGTCCTATTGCGTAACAAGTTGGGCATCGGCCTGTAAGACGAGACTAAAACCGATTGAAACGGTTTATAAACAAGCTCTGAAAGTATTGGATAAAAAACCAAAAACGTACCATCACTGTCAGATATTACAAAAACATGAGCGCTTAAGCTGGGACAACACTGTTAAACACACAGACGCTATCTTGATTTACAAAATCCTCCATGGCAAAGCACCTCCTCCATTACAAGATTTTGTGAAAAAAAATTCAAACAGATCAACAAGAGCTGGTTCTAGAGGTGACTGTGTAGTTCCGTTCAGAAAGAGTGCCTTTAGCCAAGCCACTTTTTCTGTTCGTGCTTCCCACACCTGGAATTCAATACCAAACACAATACGTGAACTCCCCAATCTGTCCTCTTTTACCAAACATCTTAAAGCTTGGCTATTGGAAGAACAACACTGTTGCCACAACCGTGCCTAAAACATGTATACTTTTCATTGATGTTGCTTTTCTTTTCCTTTTCTGTCCTATCGTGTTTTTAAGGACACTTGTAATTGCTCCTCCTGCTAACTGTTCTACTTGTCGTTACTGTTGTTTTATTGATTTTAGTATTTTATGTTGTTGACACTAACCTGCCTAACGAGTCTACCAGTCTACCAGAACGCGTCCTGGTAGACTGTGTAGGTCCGATGCCCCGTACAAAGTCTGGCAACCAGTTCCTTCTGACTCTAATGTGTGTTTCCACCCGGTTTCCTGAGGCCATCCCTCTTAGGAGGATTACTGCCCCAGCTATCACTAAGGCTTTGACCAAATTTTTCACCACATTTGGGCTCCCCAAGGTTGTGCAAACCGACCAGGGAAGTAACTTCCTCTCCAGAACTTTCAAGCAGGCTTTGCAGTCTTTAGGTGTCTCCCATTCAGTGTCCAGCGCTTACCACCCTGAGTCTCAAGGTGCGCTTGAGACCCTGAAGAGTATGCTGCGTAAATATTGTTGTGACACCGGAAATAGCTGGGATGAGGGGGTTCCCTTTGTACTCTTTGCCATTCGTGATGCTAAGCAAGAATCCCTTGGTTTCAGTCCAGCTGAGCTTGTGTTTGGTCACAATGTGCGTGGACCGGTGAAGGTGCTGAAAGAGCGATTTATGTCTGTCCCACCTGCTAAAGTGGAGGTGGCAGATTTCGTCTCTCAGTGTAGGGAGCGACTGCGGAGTGCCTCGAAACTGGCAAGGGGGGCTCTTTCTTCCACCCAGCGTAGCATGAAGACCCGGTATGACAGGAAAGCGGTCAGGCGTCAGTTCCAGCCTGGGGACCAAGTTTTGGTATTGTTGCCAGTGCCTGGTTCTGCTCTCACGGCCCGCTTCTCGGGGCCATATGTTGTGGAGAGCAAGGTATCTGACACTGACTATGTCATCGCCACCCCTGAACGGAGGAGGAAGAAGCGCTTGTGTCATATTAACATGCTAAAATCTTATAATTCCAGGGAAGCTGGTCCAGGGAGGCAGGGACCCGCCTTGGGGGGCACGGCCCCTGATGGGCCGTCTGTCTCTCTGATCTGTGATGGGACTGAGCCGGATGATGGTTTGGCAGTGCTGTCAGATGGTCAGCAGAGTGGCAGGTTGTCTAATTCTCAGTTTCTATCAACTGTTGGGTCACAATTATCTTACCTCCCAGAGTGGCAGCGGGATGGTGTTGTCCAGCTGCTCCACGCCTATCCTGCTCTGTTTAATGATGTGCCTTCATGTACCACTGTTCTCCAGCATGATATTGACGTTGGGTCTGCCACACCCATCAAGCAGCATCCTTATCGCTGTCCTGTTGGAAAGCGGGAGGTCCTGAAAAAGGAGGCTGAGTACCTGTTGCAGAATGGGTTAGCTAAGCCTAGCCACAGTCCGTGGAGTTCCCCGTGTCTGCTGGTTCCGAAGTCTGATGGTACTCCACGTTTTTGCACAGACTTCCGCAAGGTCAATGCAGTGACTGTGCCAGACTCTTTCCCTTTGCCCCGTGTGGAAGACTGTATAGACTGTATTGGTCCAGCTACGGTGATAACGAAACTAGATCTGCTGAAAGGGTACTGGCAGGTACCTCTGACCGCTAGGGCTTCTGACATCTCTGCCTTTGTGACCCCCGATCATTTCTTGCAGTACACGGTGATGGCCTTCGGAATGAGAAATGCACCCGCTACATTCCAGCGTCTGATGCAGATAGTGTTGGGGGACGTGCCTCAGTGTAAAGTGTACCTGGACGATGTGGTAGTGTATTCCACCGTCTGGGAGGAACATCTCTCTAGTCTGGCAGTGGTGTTTGAACGGCTTGCTGCAGCCTCTTTGACCCTTAACCTTGCCAAATGTGAGTTTGGTAAAGCAACCATCACCTATCTAGGGAAACGGGTTGGGCATGGCCGGGTGCGTCCTGTGGATGCAAAGGTCGCGGCGGTGCTGTCCTACCCAGCTCCCACTACCAGGCGGGAGCTCCGCCGTTTCCTGGGCGTGACCGGCTACTATCGCTGTTTCTGTAGGAACTTCTCTGTGGTGGTTGCTCCGCTCACCAGGCTGTGTAGCCCTGCTGTGCCATTCACGTGGGATGGGGAATGTCAGACAGCCTTCGAAGCCGCTAAATCTCTCCTCTGCAGTGCCCCTGTTTTATCTGCTCCTAACTTTGCTCTTCCCTTTAAACTTGAGGTGGATGCCAGTGCTTCCGGGGCTGGTGCTGTGCTACTGCAGGAGGGCGAGGGTGAAGTAAACCATCCAGTATGCTACTTTTCAGTGAAGTTCAAGCGCCATCAGCTGAACTATTCCACCATCGAGAAGGAGACGCTGGCGATGCTACTGGCCCTCCAGCATTTCGAGGTGTATGTTGGCTCCAGTTCCTCTCCAGTGATTGTGTACACTGACCATAACCCTCTGGTGTTCCTCTCACGTATGTACAACCACAACCAGCGCCTGATGCGCTGGGCTCTGTTAGTGCAAGGCCTTAACATCGAGATCCGGCACAAGAAAGGGGCAGACAACGTCGTGGCGGACGCGCTGTCCCGTGGGTGAGCCAGTTATTGCACAATAACAAACCCAGAGGGGTTTGTTTTTATGGGGGGGGGTGTTACGGCCCTGTGGCCTCTGTGTCTGTTTGTGTGTGTGTGTGTGTGGTTGCTCTGCTCTGCCTCTTCCCAGGTCCCGCTCCCTGCCTTCCCACTCATTGTTCACACCTGCAGCCCAGCAGCCATGATTGGGCGTGGCCAGCTACAAATACCTGGGGGGAGCTGCAGTTCGGCCTCTGTGTGGGCCTTTGTGTGTGACGAAGCCGTGTGTGTGGCAGGTTTTCTCCAGGCTGCTGTGGTTGAAGTCTGGCAGATCAGCTTATCGGCTCTCCTAGTGGGGGGGAGCCCGCTTTATGTTGTTTTTTCTTAATAAATGCGCCTCGGCTCTTTTGAAACATTGGTCTCCTCCTATTTTATCCTTCGGTTCCCACCTGTGTTACTCTCCTCATTACCTTTTGCCCATGGGGACGTAACAGGGACTAAAGATGAAAATTAGCCGTTGGCTATAATCTTGCATATTTACATGTATATGTTCATTAATATGTATTGTCCCTGTTATAAATAAAATAAACTCAAACTCAAACTCAAACTATAGGCTGACCTGGAGTTGAACAATGCTAACGTTGCTAGCTGGAGGGAGAATCCTTAAAACGGGCTACACTTGAAACCCCTACCCAAAGAAAAAAAAGAAATTTGTTTTTCAAAAGCCTGCAAGTTATTGACACTCTGCACGACATGTTAGCACAGCCTTTATGTTCCTTCAAAATCTACCACTGAGACTTCTGTATACATTGCACGAGTGCACAGACGGACGTGGGGAGGAAATGTCACTACGCTTTAAGCCATATATCACCAATTAAAGTTATCTCAAGCTACTTTACACAGAAAGCAAAAAAGGCTCAGTGCAGTCCAATTAAATACAGTCTGTCCGTTGTTATCCATGCATAATTCAATTCATTCCATCTGAGGCCAAATTTGTATAAATGCAATAAAAAAAACAGCCTGTTTAAGAAGCCCAACGGCTTGCAACAAATCTATTAACTCCTTATCATCATAACAGGAGGGAAACGCCAGCAGAACCAGGCCCTGCAAGGGCGACGGTCTGCATTTACAACGGTGCACGTATCATGAATTGTCATTTTAAATATATAACTGTATAACTATTATTTCAAAATTGAGAAAAATTTATAATCTACCTTTCACGTGCTGCAAGGTTTGCTTCAATTTCTGAGACATTTTTCCTCCCTTATTAGAGATATGTTAGAATATTTGGAAGACCACTGAAGAAGTGACATCAGTGTGTTTTGTTGTTTGCTGGATCTGTCTGCCCCTCTGTACTGACTTCCTTTTACTCTGTTTCCCTCTTCGATACCCATCCATCATTTTCAAAAGGAAATCCCTTTCAGATTTTGTAACTCTCACCACATTCCTCCCTCCAGTTGTTGGTGTGCATGACAGCTGCCTCCCTTTCTGTCACGGCCGCGTGCCGCCACTCATCCTACGGCGTAGTTAGCGGCGGAAACTTACAAGCCCGTCAAAGTTTTTGGAAAACATTCACTTTTCTATTTCTTGTTGAGTTCACTCCCTCTCCACTCCCAGTCCCAGCGGAGAGATGGGAACCGCAAACAGCCAGAAAGTACTGATGAGCGGCCAAGTCGAGCAAAAAACAGCCAGACTTCCTGTCACAGTCTCAGATACAGGAGTCATGAGTCCATGAAGGGGAAAAATCCAACATGCAAACACATCAATGATCCAAAAATGTCTTTCCATTCGTTTACGCCCAACAACACGAACTAATCTAACTAAAACGGGCCGGTTCATGGCCTTGAAAGCACTTTCACCTGCTTTGGCATGTTCAGTATTTTGCAACGTTATAGCTTCTCGTTCAAATGAATGTTTTAGGGTTTTATGTCGTGGACTTGCATCACATAGTCAGATGGGTGGGAAAACAAAAAGAACTGCATGCTAATGTATTCTCGCTCTTTTGCTTTGAAGTTCTTTGAAGCCCAGATTCTGCTGCAGCCACCAGTTTGCAGGTCACAGCTCTGAGTGCTCCAATTATCACTGGTGCCACTGTTGCCTTCACTCCTCTTCTTCTTCTTCTTCTATTCAATGCTACTTTCTCTCATTTTTAGTCAATTTTGCTGCTGCATCTCCAGTCTTCCTCACAAACTGTTACTTTCCATCTCGATGTCACTTGGGACAGCTACAACTCCGCTGGCTTGTTCCGGAGTTTCTCCACCACCGTGATGTCGTTGCTCTTTCGTTCCAGACCTCCCTGGACGTATACGCCACTTTGACTTTTGGGACTATTCCAGCTACTTTCTACAGCTCCCATCGCTGCGTTTTCCTGGTTGGGTTCACAAGGATCGGACATTTATCCAGGGGACAGCTTAAAATTGCACGTTCAACAGTGCTTGGCTTCATAAGAATCAGTTTCTGGCACCAAATATTGATATTTTGATCAGCAAAATAAGGTGCTCTGATCTAACCCACCAGATAGAGGGAGGTGGATCCTTTTTTATGTTCTTTTTTGTTCTTTTTCTTTCTTCCCAGTCCTAATTCTGTTAAAAAAACTATTTAAAGCAGCAGAGTTCAAGGATTTTAAAAGACCCCATTAAATAATATTCCAGTCTACACTCACCGGCCACTTTATTAGGTACACCTTGCTAGTACCAGGTTGTTCAACCTGGTACTAGCCTTCATATCAGAATGCTTGAATGAACTTTTGCCTTCAGAACTGCCTTAATCATTCGTGACGTAGATTCAACAAGGTACTGGAAACGTTCCTCAGAGAGTTTGGTCCATATTGACATGATAGCATCACGCAGTTACTGCAAGTTTGTCGGCTGCACATCCATGATGCCAATCTTCCGTTCCACCACATCCCAAAGGTTCTATTGGATTGAAATCTGGTGACTGTGGAGAACGTTTGAGTAGTGAACTCATCGTCATGTTCAAGAAACCAGTCTGAGATGATTCTTTATGACATGTTATCCTGCTGGAAGTAGCATCAGAAGATGTTACACTGTGGTCATAAAGGGATGGACACGGTCAGCAACAATACTCAGGTAGGCTGTGGTGTTGACACGATGCTCAGTTGGAACTAATGGACCCAAAGTGCGTCAGGAAAATATCCCCCACACCATGACACCCCCACCACCAGCCTGAACCGTTGATACAAGGCAGGATAGATCCATACTTTCATGTTGTTGACGCCAGATTCTGACCCAACCATCCGAATGTCGCAGCAGAAATCGAGACTCATCAGACCAGGCAACGTTTTTCCAATCTTCTTTTGTCCAGTTTCAGTGAGCCAGTGTGAATCGTAGCCTCAGTTTCTTGTTCTTAGCTGACAGGAGTGACCCGGTGTGGTTCTGCTGCTGTAACCCTCCGCCTCAAGGTTCCACGTGATGTGCGTTCAGAGATGCTCTTCTCCATAGAGCTTGGGTGTAACAAGTGGTTATTTGAGTTACTGTTGCCTTTATATCAGCTCGTTAGCCATTTTCCTGGATCTCACTGGATATTTCCTCTTTTTCAGACCATTCTCTGTAAACCCTAGAGATGGTTGTGGGTGAAAATCCCAATTGATCAGCAGTTTCTGAAATACTCAGACCAGCCCGTCTGGCACCAACAACCATTCATTCAAAGTCACTTAAATCTCCTTTCTTCCCCATTCTGATGCTTGTTTGAACAGCAGCAGATCCTCTGGACCATGTCTAAATGACTAAATTATGGGCAAATATGTGCCACTAGAAACTGAATTTGAATCATTTATATTTGAATTTGAATTGCTCAACTTGAATAATTGCATTAAAAAACTGAATCTGAATCACATAATTTGAATTTGTATTGTTTAATTTGAATCATTGCATTGAAAAACTGAATCTACATTCCGAAAAACTGAATCTACATTCAGCTCTCACAATTCAAATTCAGTTCTTGCAATTCAATTTCAATTCTACTATGCCAGACATCCGGGTCTTCTGGAGGAACAGAAATCGAGTGCAGATACAAAGAACTCGGGTATCAGTCACGTGACATTTTCAGACGATTCACATTTTCGGAATGTAGATTCAGTTTTTCAATGCAATGATTCAAATTAAACAATACAAATTCAAATTATGTGATTCAGATTCAGTTTTTTAATGCAATTATTCAAATTGAGCATTTCAAATTCAAATATAAATGATTCAAATTCAGTTTCTAGTGGCACATATTTCTGCCCATACTAAATGCATTGAGCTGCTGCCATGTGATTGGCTGATTAGAAATGTGCATTAACGAGCAGTTGGACAGGTGTACCTAATAAAGTGGCCGCTGAGTGTAACTCAATATTGTATTTGTAAATATGACCTGATTGATGAATTAACTTTTTCTGTTGCTAAAAAAAGAAGAACTTGAAGAACTTGAGGATTTGCAGTGGTGATTGTGATCCAAATCCAATAATTCTTCTCAGGTGTAAGTGAGACCGGTACGAAGGTTGAACTTCTCAGCGCTAAACCGAGGCTCAAGTGGTTTATAGAAAAAAACGTGAAATGTCTTAGAAATGCCTGGTGAAGCCCGCAACCCAGCGTGACTCATAATCTGTAGTATGACTCAGCAACGGCTGTAAACACCAGCTGGCAGGAGACGGACCTGGTTTTCGGAGGAATGGGAATAATCCCGCTGGCTGCACAACAGGCTGATAAAAGTGAGGCCCCATCAGTCGCATGGGTGAACGCCTGGATGTGCTCAAGTTGGAAGTGTTTTAGAGTTGGAAATACTTTATTTTTCAGCATCAAAGAGTCGGGCATGTCCATCAAAGGATAAGAACCTTTCAACTCCAGGTTATAAGGCAACAAAACAGGAAAAATCCCAAAGAGGAGGCGTCAGTTGATCAAATGTGCAACCTGCGGTAGGTTCGTATCTACGCTATGGGGGTGACGGCATTACCAAAATGCATTGTGGGTGCATTGCATTGCTTCTCCAATATCAGAGACATGATATTTCCCTCCCAGTTGCACGTATGCCTGCAGCTCTGATGGACAGGAAACACCCAAAAGCAACTAATCACTGTCAAAGTCACTGCACGATGACCAGTGTTTTGGGCCGTTTATGTGCTGTTTCAAGCACAAACCGCTTGCTATCACTCGTTCTGGTCATTTCCACCCAATGAGGTGGAAAGAAAACGCGAGTGGGCACAATCAGTGTGGACATGACTAACGGTGGCAGCACATCTGGCTCTCACCTCATGTCCCTCTTTGTCCTGCTGGTCCTGCGCGCGGCCGGCCACCGTGGACAGGAACTCCAGCAGGCGGTGAAGCGTGTCGCTGTTGCATGCTGGGAGCAGGTAGATGAGGAGCTGGGTGACGCTCTGCTGCTCGTCCGAGTCCAAAGCTGCGACACAGACCAGGAGAGAGTTTGTGAGGGAGGAAGGACACGGAGTAAAGTTGCTTTCGTCAACGAAAATTATGACTAAATATCGTCGTCAACGAACCTTTAAATGCTGGTCAAGTGACGATAACGATAATTAAATATATAATGCGATATCGTAGAGGAATAAAAACAAGACTAAAATGTAGATTACAAAATAAAAACTGCTAAAATGTGTCCTTATTTTCATTGACCAAAACGAGGTGAAATGTTCTAACAAAGCGGCTGCAGAGTTAGAGGCTGATGCCGCAGAGCTCTAGGTTCATGTCAATTAAAAACAAAGTTACATAGAGAAAGGGACTGATGGCCGGTAGGGATGGGCGGTATGGACTAAAAAATGTATCACGATTATTTCTGGCATTTATCCCAATAACGATAAAAAAAATATCAATTCAACTCCACCTTTTTAACTATGAATCTATCTCGCTCTCAGATCCGCCATGTTTGTCATCAACGGGAATTTATCTTTCTTTCTTTCTTTCTTTCTTTCTTTCTTTCTTTCTTTCTTTCTTTCTTTCTTTCTTTCTTTCTTTCTTTCTTTCTTTCTTTCTTTCTTTCTTTCTTTCTTTCTTTCTTTCTTTCCTTCCTTCCTTCCTTCCTTCCTTCCTTCCTTCCTTCCTTCCTTCCTTCCTTCCTTCCTTCCTTCCTTCCTTCCTTCCTTCCTTCCTTCCTTCCTTCCTTCCTTCCTTCCTTCCTTCCTTCCTTCCTTCCTTCCTTCCTTCCTTCCTTCCTTCTTTTTTCCCTTCCTTCCTCCTTTCCTCCTGCTCTTTCCTTCCTTCTTCCCTTCCTCTTTTCTCCCTTCCTTCCTCCTTTCCTTGTTTTCTCCCTTCCTTCTCCCCTTTCCTTCCTTCCTTCCTTCCTTCCTTCTTTTTTCCCCTTCCTTCTCCCCTTTCCTTCCTTCCTTCCTTCCTTCCTTCCTTCCTTCCTTCCTTCCTTCCTTCCTTCCTTTCTTCCTTCTTTTTTCCCCTTCCTTCCTTCTTTCCTTCCTTCCTTCCTTCCTTCCTTCCTTCCTTCCTTCCTTCCTTCCTTCCTTCTTTCCTTCCTTCCTTCCTTCCTTCCTTCCTTCCTTCCTTCCTTCCTTCCTTCCTTCCTTCCTTCCTTCCTTCCTTCCTTCCTTCCTTCCTTCCTTCCTTCCTTCCTTCCTTCCTTCCTTCCTTCCTTCCTTCCTTCCTTCCAAAAATCAGCTTAACACAAAAACATCATCAACGGGAATTTATCGTTTTTACCGCGACATGACAAATTCTTATCGTGAGGAATTTTTTTGACGGTATATCGTGAACGGTAAAATATCGCCCATTCCTAATCTGCTCTGGTTTAGGGTTAGATTATCTTTGGATACACTTTCACTACATAGACGTGGAAAAGAAAACCGAATGTGTCGTCGAAAAAGAAAAAGATGGGGAGAAATGTGGAAAAATAAATATGTTGTAAACTCAAATTAGAGTTTGATAGCTTGACCCAAAGACTACTCTAAAACTAAAATTGAAAGGGGCTGACAAAAACAACACGGAGGCGAGGGGAGGAGGAGCGTGGAGGAGCGCGGCGCTCACATGTGGTGCTGATGAAGGCCGTGTAGAGCTCTTTGGTCAGAAGAGGGTCCGGCATGTCTCTGAGGAACTCCTTCAGCAGGGCCGCCACGTCGTGGACGCTGTACTCCTCGTCCAGCTGAACGTCAACACCGCGATCAAACTCCTCACGCAGCTGAGGGAGAAAGAGAGGAAGACGGATTCAGAAACATCCTTTGTACACAACAATGGATATTATATTCTTTGTAGTGCTCACGCCCAAGTTCACCCCTCTAAACCAACAATCTGGACCATCTGACCTTTTCACTTCTGGAGAATCGCAGCTAATCGTTACTTATGATAGCGTTTGACTAAATGCTTTGTTGCTTTGTTGCATCTAATTAACAAATCTCTCTTCGCCCGAATGACTCTCAACCTCCGTGGGAGTGGAGTTTGTGAAAACAGGCATCAGAAACAACAGTGCGCACACGCCGCAGCCCACTCTCACCGCTGTGTGCTGTCGTGCATAATTAAAAGCGTAGGAGTACGCAGAGTGACTTTACACTTGTGTGTCAGAAACAACTCTCGGGTCTGCTATTTGAATGTGTGTGTGTGTGTGTGTGTGTGTGTGTGTGTGTGTGTGTGTGTGTGTGTGTGTGTGTGTGTGTGTGTGTGTGTGTGTGTGTGTGTGTGTGTGTGTGTGTTTGTGTGTGTGTTTCTAAGGATTTGTTTACATGTCCAGCATCAACTATCAGTCGTAAATCTGATGATAGCAGAGCTTATTATTATATAACATCATATAAAGATAAAAGGGAAAAAGACAAAACAATCATGTGGTCAATACTAAGTACTCCTTTACTGCTACTCATCAGCTCTTCATGAAGTGCTCATCAGCACGAGTGTGAACCTCCAATAAAGGGAAAAATCTCCTGCAGTTTGCTGGTCTGAAGCATTCAGGTGTGTTAATACAATGCCAAAAAGGAACAACATCAGCAAAGTGCTGCAGATCAATCTGGTAAGTGATTTCCACATAATTTGGAGTTTAACATTCTATTAAAAAAAAAGATGAACACAGGTGGACCACTTTCTTGAGGGTTACTAATCCTCCCAGGAGTGGAAATCCTATCCTATTTACCTGACTGCGCCTCAGACTGAGAATGAAAAATCTGAACACACTACAAGTCATCTTAAACAAGTCGTACAGATGTTTGTTGGAGTAATTTGGCCGTATTACCCTCCATCAAATGCCCTCTATTAAGCATTAGGTGGATGGGGGGATGATTTGGGGTTATTTCGAAGCAACGGGGTCTGGTTACCTAGCAACCACTGATTCGATCATGAACTTCCTGTTGTATTCTAAAGGCAATTGTGAGGCCAGATCACCAACAAAGCTCGGCTGAAATTGGGTTGTGCAACAGGATGCTGATCTGAAGCACATTGCCTGAAAAATAATAAGAAGAAAATAAAAAAATCACAGTCCAAACCCCACTCCGAATCAAACACGGTGGGTGCACCTTAAGAAAGCTGCATAAACGTGAATCCTCAAACTAATCTCAATGAACTGAAGCAATGTGAAGCACTCATACGGGAAATGACTGATTCAGGTTGTTGCTACTAAAGCAGATCCACAAGCTACTGAATCATGGGGGTACTTGGTATTGACCACTTGATTTATTTATTTATTTTTCTAATAAACAATGCATAGATCTGTTTGCACCAAATGGGTGAAAAATAGTAAACATGGACACACTCACTTGTCGGACTCTCTTCTTAGAGCTCCCCACTCTAAAGATCCCCACAGTCTGCAAACCTGAGTGGAAAAGGTTGACAGAAAAAACCTCCAGTGACTTCTGTGTTTAGTTGCATATATGAAGGTCCGCGTTGTTAAGACGCGGCTTACCATATTTCTCGATGTGCTGACAGCAGCTGTCAACGACGCGGGGCACCTGCCGGTAGATGGGATTGAGGCTCAGCCGTTTGTCCCTGTGCTTCTCCTTCTTGCTGGGCGTCTCGGTGGGCAGGGACAGCTGCAGCGCCTCCAGGAGGCGGGACTGGTTGTCGTCCAGGTCCGTGATGGAGTCCACAGACATGCCTCCCTGGAGGACGGGGCAATCACGCTGATTGAATTACATCAAACAAAAACCACCTGATCTCTGGATGTGATTGCGAGCTGGATGGGAGGAATGTTAAAGTGCCGCCTCACCCTCCTCCGGGCTCGTGGGGCCGATTCGGGGGTGTTGGGTGACGTGGACTCATTAGCCGTCTCTGACGTGGAACTTAGCGAGGAGTTGCTGCTGGATAACTCCTTGTTGGACGGCCGCTTGGTGGCAAACTGCGGAATACACCATCCAAGACACTGGTTTGGATTTTTCCTCTATTTTTTGGGCTCGATTTGACCTTTTAAGATACTTGACATCTGTCCCTGAAAATCCAGAAATCAAAAAACCAGGAGGAGGAAAAGAGACTGACCTGTAAAATGGACGAGACGAGGTCAGAGGGGTCTTTGTGCTCCTCGCGCTGCGGAGGGTCCAGGCGATAACTGTCCTGACGCTGCCTGTGCGTTCGGTCATTAGCAATAACCTGGGAGAGGGGTATACTGAAGGCCTGGGGTATGAACTCTGTCAGAGGGATACATAAGGAAGAGGGGGAAATAACAGCAGGGAAGGAAGAAGAGATTTTCTTTGAAATTCCAGATGCAGCTATTAAGACAAAAACATCAAACTGATATTTTTATGACATCTGTTGCAAGTCAGCATTAATGCAAATCCAATAAAAGCTCCACAAAGCTCAGTAATCATTCCAGTGGAATAGATCCAAGAGCAGATGACACAGATCCGTCAAGCCAAACCATGACACATGCGCACACCGTACCCCAAACAGACGGGGAAAAGCTCGACTTTAATCATTAAGGGAACAATTTCCACCTGGAAAAACCATTTTCCAAATGACGATTGCGCTATCAGATCATTTCTTTCACTGGAAGAACTTTACACGAGAGGACATACCTCGCAGCCGTCTCTGTTGAGATACCATCTTTCTGGCTTTATGATTGGATTTTTCCTGAAGGCTGATATTCCCGAGGTATCGCCTTTTGGAAACACCCACAGCTCGGCAAGACGCCAACATGGCCAATTTGGAAAGTCGAACTAAACGTTGTCCTTCGAAAGCCTTTATTATTTGGGGCGGCAGTAGCTCAGGTGGTAGAGCGGGTCGTCCAATGATCGGAAGGTCGGCGGTTCGAATCCCGCTCTGTCCCAGTTTGCTGTCGTGGTGTCCTTGGGCAAGACACCTTACCCACCTTGCCTCGTGTGAATGTGTTTGAATGTGTGTGAATGTTGGTGGTGGTCGGAGGGGCCGTTAGGTGCGATATGGCAGCCACGCTTCTGTCAGTCTGCCCCAGGGCAGCTGTGGCTACAGATGTAGTTTACCACCACTGGAGAGAATGTGTATGATTGAATAATGATTTCTGTAAAGCGCTCTGGGTGCCTAGAAGGGCGCTATATAAATCCAATCATTATTATTATTATTATTATTATTAAAGATTTCAGTTACATGAAAGGAAAATCCAGCCATCCATCCATCCCAGGTCGGGGAGGTAGGTTAGGTGGAAAAGACCGGACTTCCCTCTTCCAATCTACCAAGGTCATCCCACGTCAGCCAAGACGGATAATCTTCAGCGAGGCCTTGACGAATCGGACCACTGGCCAACAACTTGGTTGCCTAGGCTACTAGGGTTGGTCGACCAAAAGGTGGCCTTGTCCCTCGCCGGTCCCAGTGGACCTCCATTCCTCTTAGCCGTGTACTATCAAAAAAGAGTCTTGTTGGACCTTTTCCTTCTTGGTTTTCCACCTCACCTCCCTTAAAACTGACTCTTTGGTCACAAACTCAACCGCCCATCTCGCGACCACCTCCACCCTGGACTCAGCTTCTTCCACTCGGTCGGCCAGGTTGTGCACTTCTACCCCGAGCGTATCCAATTTACCACCGACTTCTTGCCCAAGATGACTGATTTCTTGTCTCCAAGTATTGTTGTCATCTTTTAGGCCGGTTTTGAGTTCATCAACTGCCTTGATCATATCCACAGGGTCTGGCCGGACGACCTCATTGCTGTTTTTCCATTTTGTAGATACTCTTTCGTCCATTATTCTGGTTTGTAAGTGTTCTTCTCCCGTCCAACTTACCTAAAAGTACTGGATTTGAAGTTAGTTTTGGGGGGTAATTGTGGTTTTTCTGGGAGAGCGACTTCACCGCGCGTCTGGTTACTCAATTACTCAAAACTCCATTCTTTTCCTTTTTTTTTTGTTTCAGTGTGTTTAGGTGAAACAAATCACATCATACTGGGTTATTGGAGGATATATTTATATATATATATATTTATATATAGGATGATGGACAATCAGAGAGTCTGAGCCAACAGCTGAGATGAAAAACATCCAGCTGTGCGGCGAGTGTGTGTGAGAGAGGCTGGACAAGAATGAAGACAGGAAGAGAGAAATGCATTTAACAACCGCAAGTGAAGGGCTGCGGTCTGCGAACAACATGACCGCTAACACCGTGACACAACGAATTAGCTCCGGAGCCTCACCGCCCTAAGTAGCCACACACACACACGGGCGTGCACGACGTGCATTTTTAAGCTCAATCAGATCTGCGTGATGCGCAGGGCTCGCACAGCATTTCACACACCAGTCCACAGCCAAGCCACATGAATCACGCTGCGTCAGATCCTTCAGGACCCGGCATTTTCCGGGCCTGCAGCGCCTCGGAAATGTTTCTCCTTAGCCGCGCGGCGGGTGTGCACGTGCTGCACGTGCCCTCGGCCCATCCAGCAAACGTCTCATTGCCCTCAAAAAAATAATGCATAATTAGAAACGTGTTTTTCTTCTAATGTTTACAAATGGATGCAGATCATCTTGCTGCACGGAGCCAAAAGGAACAAAAAACAAGTTTAACTGACGTCCTTTTAGACTTATAAACTAAAGCAAAGCTCAAAGAAGATATTAAACCTTATTTGCTAATTTAGATCACCTGCAATCTGGTAGTAAATCAGCTGGGACTTGTGCGAGGAGCATCGCTGCAGACGCCGCTTGTCTGTTCTCTCTTGCAGAGAAAAAGACTGAGCCCACTTCAAAGTGAGATGCAGGGCTGGTATTCGGGAACCCCGGGAGAAAATTAAACTCAGAAATCCCTATGCAGTGAGGAACACGGGTACATCTGAGCCTCCCGGGCTCCAGAGGGGAAGCCAGGCATGCAGCCGAGGAAAAGAATCCACCTCTGCTGACATACGTCTCTGGAAGGTACGACTGGATAACATGATTTTCATTTTTCCTCATCAACATGAGCTCATATGTAACCTGACAAGTTATTTACACAGCTGCGGCTCCGGTCTTGTCGAACGGCCGCACAAAGCCGCCCCGCTGCAAACTGGGGGCTTTTGTTTTTTTTCACTCATCCCTCCTTCTTTATCCTTTTCCTTTTTCCAGACTTTGATGGAAGACCAATGTAAAAGTAATTCATTCTCTCCCGTTTCTTTCTTCTCTCGGCTGATTTCTGCCGTAGAAAAATGAGCAGCTGCCTCGCGCCTCGCCATCTTTGACTAATCTGAATCCACTTTATTCTTTAGTCTTTATTAGTAGGTTGTGTGCTACTGTAAAAGAAGTTATGGGATGCAGTATGTGAGGTTGGCTCATCGGCTGCATAGTGGAAATTTCCTTGAAGCAGCCGGTGCAGACTGCACATCTGTTTGCATCGTGCATACCTCGTACTACCTTTTCGGCTTAATAAGTAGAATAGAACCAGCAGGTTGATGTGTGATTTCCAAAATGGTTCGAGTCGTGTGCAGATGGAGGTTTTTCCACCTCCAAAACTAAATTATGGAGAAAAAAACTGTAAATTATCTTCATCAAGCAACAGCTTCTCATCTGTTTCGTCCTTTTTTTAGTCCTTTTTTTGTGCAGCACAGGAAATGTGTGTATATAAACTCTAGATAGAAGTATAACATTTAAATAAGAACGCCCTACTTTTATTCTAAACTCTCTCTGGGTTTTTTTTTTTCCCTCTCTTTCTGCCAAATATGCACATTTAGCTTCGCACAGCAGGACTGCCTCGACCAAAGCTAAATATAAACCTCAGAAGCCGGCGAACGTTTTTCTAACCCCACTGTCCACCTGCCTGATGGGCGGGCGTCGAAAGCCCGCCGTCTGACTCCCGGGCGGGACGGCCGGATGAAGACGTCACGAGACAAAAAGAGGACAGCGGGAAGTGTGCTGAAAGAACTCTGCGTACCTTTGTCCTTACTCTTCTCTTTTGCAAGAGAGTCCAGCTTTCTCCTCAGTGACTTCTTCCTCTTTTGTCCATCTGCGGTAGGAGAGAGAGAAAAAAAGAAAAAGGGGAAATAAATCATCTGAAACAAATGGTTCTCACATTGGCTGTATCTTATCTGGCTTATTATATTTAATAAGATTATGTCAGGAATGCGGACATTAACCAGCCACAGGGGGAAAGCTGTCCATGGAATCCGTTTAACTGGACGGTCAGGTCAGATGAAGTAGCAAAAAGTTACTAACAAAACATATTCCCTCGCTTATGTGTATCGAAGCGGTCCAACACATCAAGGGTTTTCTCTTTAGTGGGAAATAATGTTCTTTGCACATATATGGTCATCAATTGACCCTTTGTCACCATTCTGATTGGTCCCTGACTGACCGATCAGAAAAATCATTCTCTGCTGCTATCCGGGTCAGAATATCCGGTTAGACAAAACAACAGTCACTCTCGTTCACATCAATGGAAAAATCTTAGTTTTTACTTGCTTTGTATCCAAATTTAAATCACTGGGTTCTTTTTTTAAAACTTTGTATTAGTAAAAGAAAGACTTCAGAGCACATGGCACACAGTGTGCTGAGGGTGCAGCGTATTTTTATCCCCAAATAGGCAGAAATACTTAAAATGGTAAAGCAGTGTGTTTGGGGCATTTGTAAACCCGCTACCCAGAGAGAATCATAGGAATACATTTCATCCCAAAACCAACGGTAAATTACGAAAAATAGAATCAAACTAGGGCTGTTCGATTTTGCCCAAAAATAAAATCTCGATTTTTTTCTCTCAAAATCCGATTTTCGATTATTTTTGTGAATTGACAAAAGGCAAAGAAATGATTTCAAATATGCTGTTTTTTTATTGAACATCTGCCCCATTGGGCTTTAAGTGCAAACTTTGCTCTTATTAAACCAAAAATGAATGAATAAAGTGCAAAACTCTGTAAAATAAGTTGAAAAAAAGTTTTAAAAAATATAATAAAATATAAATTTTTATCTCTGAAAAGAAATCAGCAAATCAGCACTTGCAAACATACAGTAAGTTATATTTCCAATTAAATAAAACAAGACATTTTCTAATTAAACTAAACTGGGTCTTTGCATGCTAAATAATAATGCAACCCATGAAGGAGGTAGAGGTGTGTAATGTCAGTCATTACATTTGCTATTCACATTTGCAAGTTTTTTGCAAGGAACACGAGCCGGTCTAGCGCATCTGGCTTGAGGGATGCCCGGTGGCATGTTACAACGCCCCCTCCTACACTAAAGAGCCTCTCCGATGGGGCACTTGTCGCAGGTATTGAGAGGTATTTCCATCAATCATTAATATGGTATCAATCATTAATATGTGTGCAGACAAGGTAAAAAGAAAAAAAAAAGAAAAGTGAAAAATCGATTTTATGAGTTTCACGTTTTAACATCGTTCTAATTACATAATCGCAATTACGATTTAAAATCGATTAATCGAACAGCCCTAAATCAAACTAACTAATCAACTAATCAAAAGATGTCATTTTGGCCGGAAATACCAGTGATTCTCAACCAGGGGTCCGGGGACCCCTAGTGGTCTGTGGTGTAATTGCAAGGGGTCCGTGATAATAATTGCATTTTTTTTAAAGATCCTCTGACATTTTTAGAAATAGACTATTAATTTATTCAAATGTGACCGTGACCTTTATCTACCTAAACTGGAGAGGGTAACATGACCTTCTTTTTCTCTTTCACAATCATCATTCATTGTATTTTAATAAGAAATCTTGCACCCGTTTGCATTGTCGAAGATACTGTATGACACTGTTGATAAAAACGTAACAACCTTTTCAAATCCTGAGCCCCCTAGTCAGTGGTAATACACTTAATTTCTTTAAAATGCTTTTATTGTGAAATATTTCCAGCAAGCTGTTGGGGGAATTTGCAAAGTTCGAGTTAGCGCTCGAAATTGCAATAATGTAAAAAAACAAACAAGAACACGATACAGTAAGTACAGTAACACTGTTACGGATTCAGCTTTAATTTCCAGGTGGAAGTACCAGAGAGGATGCGACCAAACAGGCCAAGGACTGTTGTTGGTTTTGTAGTGAAAACTTCTGTTCTGCAGCTGTTTGTCTTTTTATGAGGGATCGTCTGCAGCCCTCCCTCGCCACTTAGGGACCAGTCCGGTACCTGTGACTGGGCAGGATGCCAGACATCCCACTAAGTGAAGGGCCATTCTGTCAGCTCTCTGGTTTCTGTTGATTAACATCTAGGAAACCGTCTCAGTTGTGACACCGTTCAAGCGTTGAGCCTCTCATCTCGGTCCATGATGTCAGCCGCGCGGAAACCTCAGTGGCTTCTGATGTTATCATTCTGTCATCCTGCTATTTGTTTCCGCGGATCCAAAACCAACTGTTTTTCCACATCAGATCCTCTTGGCCTCGCCTCTTTGCCTTGGCACGCTGGTTTCGCAACCTCGGTTTGAACCCCAGATGTTCCCCCTCGGCTCGCGCTGAATGAGCGGGGCCCGGGAAATCTCACGGCGGCTGACGCCGGGGAGCAGGTTCAGCTTCACCGTGCGGATCTGAACCAGAGGTCTGACGCTTTCCAATGTGTATGAGAGAGTTGTGGGTGGAAAAAGGGGTGAGAACGGGGTACCAGACACCAGGACAAAGGAAAGCAGATGTTCCAGAGGGAGCAGTGAAAATAGGAAATGGTTTGGATATTTGACTTGGTGCAGTAAACCCAAAAACCCTCCACCGTCCGGCTTGTGACACCACCCCTCATCCCATTCCTCCCTGTCTCTCTCAATTGTGACATTCTCTAATCTGCTTTCCGTTCTTGAAGAAATGCCAGAATCCCAAAGATAAATACAAAAGAAAGAAGCATAAAAAAAGACATTAAGACTGCTGAAATAGCAATCACCGGCATGGACACTTTCTTGAAATATCTCCCTCGCGAGCGCACGCGGCCGTCAGGGCCTCTGGAATTCATAAGCAACACAGACAAGTACGTATTAAATCATGTTGGGGAGAGGTTTAACCTTCAGCTGGAATGCGAGGCCCTGGATAATCCATTGGCTGCACTGCACTGCTGCTATGGCACCCGCTCTGCTATACAGTGCACTGGAACAAATAGTGCCCTCGCCGTGCACCGTGTGCATCCGTGGGAGCAAGACGTAATCTTTAGAGGGAAGTCCAGTTCACAAAGAGTGAAATCGAGCTTTTTATGACACTTCAGGCCCGGGCTTTTATCAGCAGCCATCCCGGTGGACCGGTCGGAGCAGAGAGGGCTTGAGAAGGCGCTCACACGG